>NC_068990.1:39052663-39054242 GCF_001194135.2 Octopus bimaculoides | reverse complement strand
TGCACACACACACACACACACGCACACGCACACACACACACACACACACACACACACACACATATATATATATAATTATTATTATTTTTATTATTATTATTATTATTATTATTATTATTATTATTATTATTATTATTATTAACAACTGATACTTGTGATAGGAGCTGTTGACTGACCGGTGCTGCATGATGTCTCTTGTACACAATGTTCTTCCATAGCTATGACTTATCGGTGGTATTTACAGCTCTGTTCTGCTTCGTTTTCCTATTGCTCTGCCGATTTCTTCCATTCATAGATATGCTTTCATGACAACTGAGAATTAAATGGATCCAGTTAGTCTTATCTTCTATACATAAGATGATTTTCCCATTAATGTAGAGCTTAAAAATGAATTTATGGAGACCCTAATTACATCTGCATTCTGATACATACATGAGTACATATGTTACGGCATATATGTGTGTGTGTGTGTGTGGGGGGTGTCTGTGTGTCTGTGTGTATACAAACGTTCACGTTGTGCAGTTGCAAATATGTATATCTGAGCCACATAATGTTGTCATTTTCCAGTTATGTAATACTGGATATGATATTTAGTAGCAATTTTAAGAAAAATTTAAATATCACCGATTTACTTTACTTTTCAACTTGTCTTCGTTCGGTGTAGATTCAGTTCGAATGTGAAATGGATAAACTACAGGTCTACTTCCGAATTGATTTAATATAACGAATCGGACTTGGCAGATAACGCCATTTAGTCACATGTATTTTTGAGAGGCTCACTTTTAAATACACAGCTTCCCTTTTGCATGATTGTATAATTACTAAACAAGCTTTCAAGTGACATATATATATATATATTGAACGAAATATTAAAAGATAATATTACACTAAATCCCAAAGAAGCACGGTATCTCAATGTGGTATAATTTCATTGCTGTAGGATCAAAATTATTGAATCATTGGTTACTGATTCATTACCTTACAGTATTAGATTCAAAGCTTGTCGGAATTTAGAGTGAAGAAGGATGGACTCAGATCAAGTGATTTGTACAAGAAATGTTATATGAAAGTGGTATGCATATACATAAGCGTACACGCATGCTCGAGCATACACACAAAGATTCATAAGTCAATTATCAACAGCCAATATGAAGAACATCACCATACAAACCATGTCGATCGACATTAATATCATTGAAACCACTTCCAACGCTAACAACCACTTTGGTTTTGCTAACAACACGAACACCTCCACTACCACCTTACTTTTACTGTCACTAACACTAGCTCCAAAGGCGGCGAGCTGGCAGAAACGTTAGCAAGCCGGGCGAAATGCTTAGCGGTATTTCGTCTGCCGTTACGTCATGGATTCAAATTCCGCCAAGGTCGACTTTGCCTTTCATCATTTCGGGGTCGATAAATTAAGTACCAGTTACGCACTGGGGTCGATGTAATCGATTTAATCCCTTTGTCTGTCCTTGTTTGTCCCCTCTATGTTTAGCCACTTGTGGCCAATAAAGAAATAAGAAACGTTAGCGCACCGGGCGAAATGCTTAGCGGTATTTCGTCTGCCGTTACG
>NC_068990.1:39044314-39049777 GCF_001194135.2 Octopus bimaculoides | reverse complement strand
TCTCATTCTCTCCCTCTCTATTTCTCTTCATTCTTCTCTCTTTCTCTCTCTCATTAATAAATAGTGTAACTGTATACTTAGCCGTTCCGTCATTAAAACATGATTTCATTCGCCGCTTTTCTTTTTTAAGTGGTGACGCAATGATACCGCAGTTGTTGTTGATTTGGTTGATATTATTGGCATTGAAGGTATGGCTGTTGTTGTTGTTGTCGTCGTCGTCGATGGTGCTACTGCTACTGTTGCTGTTTCTACTGCTTTTATTTAACTCAACGTCAATCCTGATCCAGTCGACCGAACAGACATATATTCTAAGACAATCCCTCCATGAACCATCCACCATTTTATGTAACAAGGATTATACCTTTTAATGTGTCTTTCCTTTTGTTTTTAATGATGGTTTGATGTAATTTCATGAATATTTATCTATCATTTCCTGATTGTAGTTTTACCACGTAGAGGCTTCCTCGGCCTTGATACAATTAGAGTTAATACGAATTGAGAACGTGAGTTTGGACCGTCAGGTTTGTGACTTGTTGTGGTTGCTGTTTGCACATACTGTGATATAGACAAAATCTAGTGAGATTGAAAAAATCCCAATAGTGCACGACTAAACGAATTCACATATGGCTGTGAATTTAACAACACAGTTCGTAAGTACATAGGGTCAAGTTGGATGAAAGAGTGTGACAACTTGAACCAGACTCTCCCCACCCAATAGCGTCACTAGGTTGAGGAAAACCTTGAGATAAAAATCTTGTGACCACAAACTGTAAAGAGAAGACTTTTTTAAAGACTAGCGTCTCTGTTTTCAAAACTGAGCATACGTAGATTTCGATTAAACTCCTAGACCTCTGGGGCCTCCGGGGAACTACCTAGAGACCGCAAAGTCACCACGTGATTAGCATTGTTTACTTTATTTGAATTCCAGTCTGAAGATAATTTCTTCAGTGACGTACATACGGAAAAATATGGCAGGCGCTGCCCCGTCACCCGATGACTACTCAAATAAAAGCACTTAACTGTACCTACTTACGTTCAGCTAATACATGAGTTCATATCCTAGGAAGCTTATTGTTTATTTTTCATCGTTTCACTGGCCTTTATAAACATACCAGTGATATACACACTGGCTTCGATTCATTGGACCACGCTCACCACCAACAAAATTGTTACATTGGCAAATTGACAGAAATCAATGGAAGTAGTTTCTGTTACACTTTTAAATATTGCTTTCAATATTTAGTACAAGTCCAGTAATTTCGGGAGAGGGGATAAGTCGATTACATCGATTCCTGTGCTCAGTTTACGTTTATTTCATCAATTTCGAATGGATAAAAGGCAAAGTCGACCTCGGAGGGATATGAAATCAGAACGTTCAGAAGGTCGAAATGTCCCTAAACATTTTTTTCCCGCTGTGATAACGGTTCTGCCAGCTCACCGCCTTATGGCTCTTTTATATATTACTACGGATGTTTTGTTTAGACCCTAGTCAATTTTTCGTGAATATTTCTATGTTCAAAAGCATTCCATGACAATCTTGGCTTTCTCTTGGGTATTGGGTATCTAACCATTTTGTATGTCCCTTCCTTTTTCCAAATGAAGTCATTTGAGTGCCGATTGAATGCTATCTCAATAACGTGAAATATCACGTATAGAATCTTATATGGTGGGATTGTGCTGAATGAGAGCTATAAAACCTAATTGTCACTCGAAATCATTTACCACCACATGATATCAATAGTAAATTAATGCATTTCATCTTCGCATATCAGGCTATTTCGAGAAAAGGAATTATAGCCACAAAATCCATTTCCCGTATTCATTTGCTAAGTACACCGTTAATACGAAGCTAAACGATATTCTTAATTTCTAATCGAAGTTTATACATACAGCACGCGTACGGGACACCAGTATGACACACGGGACACCAAGGAGGAGACGAAGTGATTCGCATGGAAAAGTGAGTCATAATCCAAGTGTTTGTGGCACGAACGGTCTGTAGTCCCAACGTTGTACAAAAGATGGTGAAAGATATTGGATATCAGAAAATGTGTGTAAAGTGGATGCTTCCACAGCTGAAACCAATTTAGAGGAAAAAGGGTTAAAGTCTGTTCTGATCTACGGAAATCATTTCAAATCAATGAATAGACACGTTTTGTCCGGTTTGGAATGTTGTTATGAAACGATGATATATCTTTATGATATGGAAATGAAGGTTCACTTCATAGAATCGCATCACACCCGTTCTTCATGGCCTGGGAAGTTCAAGAGTAAGCAACCAGCACAGAAAGTAATAGTGACTGTTTTGGGATTGACAATGGTGTCATTATCCATTGTTTTTGTGGAAAGGGATTGTACCTTGAGCAGCCACTAAGCACATCGAGACACTCACAATTATAGCGAAACCATTAGGAGGAAGGTATTGAACAAGAGTCTAAAAGCTATCTGTATTTAATGAGTGACAGTGCGTTGTCACAAAATGCATAGTCTGTCATATGAAGCAATCGGCAAATTGAACCGGTCAGTAATCCTCCATCCACTGTACAGTCTGGAGCTGGAGACCTTCGACTCAAATGCTCGGCTCAATGAAACGCAGTCACCAGAGGAAACGATTTGATAACACAGCCAGACCTCTAAAACTTTTGATCACGCCACTACGTGTATTTGTGCAGCGAGTAAATTAAGTAATTGAAGCGCATGTACCTCATAGTTCTAGCTTTCCCACATCTGCACAGGCAACTGTCTTTCAGGCAGATCGAACAAAAATAAACATCTATCTGTCCCACACGATATCATTTTCATGAGTAGAGTGTTGGAACGTAGTGTGTTCTCTTTGATATAGAGTTAATGATGATTTTCGAGTTACCTTGATTGGTATGAAATAATAACAGCATAAGCCATGATATGAAATAACAATTGTCTACGTTTAGGTATGTGTATTATATGCGTCTGCGTGCGTGTATGTATCTCTATATATGTATTTGCATATATATATATATATATATATATATATATATATATATATACATATGATGTGTATGTGTGCGTGTGTGGGGGGTATCGGAATATCTATAATGTAATGATGAATGAACTGTAAGACATATAAAGTTCTACATCCATAAGTGATGTCTGTAAAACAACGAAATCTGTAATGTTCAAACTGTATGTATGAATTTATTGTTCTGTATAGATGCCTAAAATAAAACATGCACACGCATACTCTCACACACACACACACGCGTGCACTCTCACACACACACACTCATACACTCACACACAGATGCACGCAGGCACACCGACACACCACATGCACACGCACCAGATAGAGCGAACACATCGCATACAGCACACACTAGCACACGCACACTCTCCTCCCCTCCATTCCTCTCTTCTTTCCTCTCTCTCTCTCTCTCTCCTTCTCTTTCCGTCTCTCTCCAATGTCTCAGATTGCTATAGTTCTGCACTCACATGTCTCCGATGAGATTCAAGAATTATACAAAAATAAAAAGCCAAACGAATGTTTTTTTTTCTTTTCTTTTTGTCTTCCTTACCACAAGAAAAGACTAGTATTATATAATTATATATATTTAGTTTTTACTTACAGTTATTTGCAAAGTTCTGTCGGAATAGTATTTTAATTGCAGTTACTCTGTACTTTTCGTGTGTTTATGTAGTTTTACAGCGTAATTCGATATACAGGGGAGAATAACATACAAAAGCATCTGACAATTTATAGAAGGCAACTAATGTAATAATGGTATATTATGTAACAAAAGCAGCATTTTCTAATATATTATCTGAAATAAACATGAAATACAAAACCATTGAAATAACTTTGTAAGATTAGTATCAGACCAAAAATAAAATCCGAAATGTATAAACAGGTGATGAGATGGAAATTATCAGAGAGCAAAGAAGAACAAAAATTAAAAAAATGCACAAACGAATATGTTAAATTACATTAAACGATTATTTATAAAAGTGGACAAGCAATGTATTCAAACATGCACCAAAATCAACGATGATATAACATTTGCGATAGCAGGTGCACTACTACTACAAATACTACTGCCACTACTACTACTACTACTACTACTACTACTACTACTACTACTACTACTACTACTACTACTACTACTACTGATTTCTAAAATAGATCAAATGCCACACATTTATATGATGTCAGTACTCAACTGGTACATGTTTAGCACCCACCCCAGCCGCATGAAACAAAGAGTTGACTACTGAGATATTTAATCTCAGAGAGTAAAGGGAAATAACTAAATGCCGGATGTGTTTTGCCTGCTGCTCAAGTAATTTTCCTACTTCATCCCTTTTAACACTTATAGTAATAAATGTAATTCTAATATGAAACACCGTAAATCAAGCAGCGAGCTGGTAGAATCGTTAGCACGCTAGGTGAAATGGTTGGCGGCATTTTTATCAGTCATGACTTTCTTAGTTCAAATTCCGCCGAGGTCAACTTTGCCTTTCATTCTTCTGGGGTTGATAAAATAAGTACCAGTTGATCCCTAGGGTAGTTGTAATCGTCTTACCCATCCCTCGAAATTTCTGGCCTTGTACCAAATTTCAAACCAATATTTAATATCTAAATCGTAATTACATGTCCACAAGGTAGTTCCTTTTAAGGTAATGCACTTATATATGGAAGAGAAATATTGTGATGAAATCCTGACACCCCTGTGTGATAGCCAGTGAACTGTCCTAAACTTTATAAAGGCGTATGTGTACTGACGGTGCGAGGTACAGTGTGGTGTGTGTGCAGTCGCATTTGTGAAAGAAGTCGTAGAAATCGACGAGAAGAGATATAACTTTGTTACGTGTTTGTTACTGATTTAGTTTTTGTAGTGTTATAACACTGTTACAGCGTAGTTTATATCGAAACTCATTGATATAATAGTGGTGACGAGGATGAGATAAAATACTTCAAAATCGGTGACAAGGAACTTTTTAAAATATACAGAAATGGAAAGGAAAGTTGGGAAGAAGGTATAATAAGTAAACGCTCATGATAAAAGGTGATAGGTAGGAACACAGAATACATTTAATTAAATAAATTGATAAAAAGTTTACGGAAGAAAAAATAAGACATAAAGAACCAATGGAATTTCTTTATGACATCTTTGACGTTCCGGTACCTCAAGGAATATTCAAACCAACGAGTACATCGATTAAGAGCTCAGCGTGGACGGAAACCACACGTCGAGCAAAAGGGCAAAAGCTCGCTCGATCTCGATTTTCAGTACGAATACGGACCACGAAAGTGTGGCCCATCGATCCTTTCCGAACAGCGGCGAGCTATGCGTCCGCCGAGAGGTGTCAGAAAAGTTACCACAGGGATAACTGGCTTGTGGCGGCCAAGCGTTCGCAGCGACGTCGCTTTTTGATCCTTCGATGTCGGCTCTTCCTATCATTGCGAAGCAGAATTCGCAAAGCGTTGGA
>NC_068990.1:39039985-39044175 GCF_001194135.2 Octopus bimaculoides | reverse complement strand
CGTGCACCTCGGTGCGCTTCCGGAGCCGTCTAAGCTTCTTCTTCTTCTTCTTCTTCTTTCGGCTCTTGCGGCCTTAGGTGGTTGCGCCGGCAACGTCAACTCGGCTACGGCTATCCCGTCCAGTACGAGAGGAACCGCGGGATCAGAGCAACGGTTTGCGCGCTCGCTCGATAGAGCGGTGGTGCCAGGCTGCCTCTGAGCGATAACGGCTGAACGCCTCTAAGCCGGAACCGTAGCCGGACCCGAGTTGTTTTCCAAAAGCGTCTCAACCTCAAGTGGAGCCAAAACGAAAGCATATTCCAATTTCTTCCCGGGAAATTAAGTACAAAATAGGTGGGGAGAGGTGGTAATAAGTATATAATAAATAAATAAAAAAATTGACTTCCAAGAAAAGTCAAGCTAAAAAAGGGGATGTGTTGTGGTGAAATTCTGACAGCCCTATGGGATAGCAAGTGAACTGTCCCAAATCTTATAAAGGCGCATACGTACAGACAGTGCGACGTACAGCGTGCTATTTTTCTGGTTAAAATTCTTGTAATTCCGTTGAAGTAAGTGGTGTTATAGTATAATTGTTGTAATATATTTGGTGAATGCCTCCCATCGTGAGTGTACCTACGACTGTTGAAATTGCTGTTTCTGTTTTTACATACGAGTTTGTTGATTTGTGTTTGTTTTCTTCCCATTTATGGAGGAATCTGAAAAGAGAAGGATGGAAGTTGGACCAGCAGAAGGTCCCAGTTATACGGCAGCAACTGTCAGAGGAGTGGACTCTAATGCTTTGGAGGTTCGTGAAGTGAAGGTAGAACCGAAGAAGCTGAAAGAGTGTGAGAAATTGCTGAAAAGAGAAGGAAATACTTTAAAATTACCGCCACCAGAAGATTTAACGAACGATGTGACAAAAAGAACTGTAATATTTAAAACATTGAAAGTGTCATCGAGAAAAATCGAAATTGCAACTATCGATGATATTGAAGAGTGCTTGAAAGAGATTAAGAAGTTCACCACTTTTATCATAAGAGGAAGAAAGTATGGCACAGTGGAGGTGCGATTCGCGGCTGAAGACGAAGCGATAAAGCGCTACACTGTAGCCATAAAGATGGAAGAATGGGTACATTTGCCAACATACTGCGGCAAGCGTGTTGCTAGGGTGAGAGTAGGAAAAGTACCCCTGGGAATAAAGGAAACTTGGTTGGTAGTAGTGATAATGTCCAACATGGAAGAAGACGCAAAAATACTAAGAGTGACGAGAACCAAAAGGTAGAATTGCTGTGCTTGTGGCATAGAAATAGCCATACAAGCAAGTTTAAGTGACTTAATATCGCAGATGAAATAATTTTAACCGAGGATGTGAGGCTGAGAGTGGTGGTGGAGGGTAGGCCTCTCATATACTACCTATGTGGGGAGAATGGCCATATCAAAGCGAGGTGCCCCCAGAGAGAGGAAGAACAACAGATGGAGCAGGGAAGTTCTCTCTACGACTGGTTACCTTTCTTGTTTGTTGAAATCCTTACATATTTTCGTAGTGGAATTCTGGCAACTATTTTTGATGTCTGAAGCACGGTTTAACATTTTACAGCAATATGGTGCAAAGCAAGGCTTCGTAATTATCGCAAGTTTATTCAGCATCTGCTTCTGAGTAATACCTCATACTGCATTTATGTATGTCTTCAGGGTGTGTTTTCGTAGAATGTGGGATTACGATCATACTTCATAAATTCTGACTTTTGTAAGGCTAACAGATCGACCCTATCAATTAATTTATCTATCAGTTTAGCTCGTAACAGCTCTACGATTATACCGATTGTTACAATGAGTGACGAATCTCGTAATACTCTATGGAGTTTAATTGATGATTTCGTCAAGGTTCCTAATTTTCTCCGACGCGATATGAACGTTACTTTGAGCGTTATATAATAACATTGTATAATAACAATTATTTTCTCGAATTTGTTCAATTTGTTGGCTTACTGCTGTATTTGATGAATCGGAAAAGGTTGTGTCCAAATTTTGTGAGTAGTTTGTTGGCAGGAAGGCATTTCTTGGGCCTAGCATTGTATTTAGTTTACGTGTACATTTATCGTTGTTTCCATCTGTAAATAAGTCATTTGATCTAAACCTATGTCGTTATATCATCGCTTATCTTAAAAGGAAATCAGAATGTTTCACGTTAAGTAGATATTGATAACAGCGGGTAAACTGTACTTAGTACTACTATCTTTAAAATTAAGAGAGCCTCACGTTAATTGTGAAGTGAAATGTGTGGGAATTGGAAGGTTTAACGCGATACAATGACTAGTTGTTTCATATGGGAGTAAATCTTCAGGCTAGTGTAACACTAAGAATATATATAGAATATATCTTATATAGGGTTTAAGAAATATATTCTTTAATTCGTTTACTCATTTCAGTGATTAGTCTGCGGCTATGCGAGATACATCCTGGGCCATTTTTAATCTGTGATATGGCCTTTTAAATAGATTCCGTCTGTCTAATTTCAATGACTAATTATGCGTAAACATGTTCTGGAATGAGATCGAACCCGGTAATTCGTGCTTCCCGAGTGAACTACTTAACTATCCAATCATACAGCACCAATTATTGTATTCTAAAACCAACATTTCAAGACATTTTTAGATATATTGATATAAATATATTTTAATAATTGGATATCTTTTCTGTAATAATTCTTGCGATATTAGTTTAATATCTAAGTTTATGTTTGTATGATGTCAAATAATTTGTGGGCAGGAGTGGTGTGTTCTGCTTTTTCATTTACGATACTTTCAGACTCACTTACAGACCCGAACGCGCCACGCATACATATGCGTACACACAGAGATATGTATGTATATATATATGTGTGCATTTATGTATTAGCGTGTATCCGTATATAAGTGTCTGTACGTCTGTCTATACATGTGTCGAGCGTATAAGTATATGGAAATCACATAGAATTTAAACTGAGATTGTCATCTTTGCAATAGTTTGTGAATCCACAAATAAAATTAAATAAGAAACATATAATTGTATTGTAAAACCAAAATTTCACGAGAACATTTTTAGATATATAGATATAAATATATTTTAATAATTGGCTATCTTTTATGTAATAATTCAAGCGATATTTCTTCAGCTGTTTTATATTTAAGTTTATGTTTGTATGATGTTGTCAAATAATTTGTGAGCAGGAACGATACTGTTTTTGTTATTCATTTATAATTCTTTCATTTAATCTTATTCCTGCTTCTCTGACTAATTCATTTAAATATATATCTATCGATTCATCTAAATACAAATTCACTACCCCCTTGTTCTTCAACGCTCACCCTCGCTCTGTTTCTCATAAAATATAAGTTTCCAGCGATAAAATGTTTCTCTCATTATTTCCACTTTCTTCTGATACATATCCAAAATTATCTCACGTTATCTCTCTCTATCACTCTCTCTCTCTCTCTCCTGCACTGCTTACTGGGGTTGAAATTTCATATCGATGCCTCCATGTTATATCTATATATGCTTACATGCATACATACACACATACATACATACATACATACATGCATACATATTTACATACGTACAAACAGACACCAAAAAACACGCTTAACCTGATATACACTGCAGTATAATATATGTGTGCATGTCTCTCCGTATCTAATATATTCATGTGTTTGCGTGCGTCTGTATGTATGGATACACGCACACTCACAGACACACACACACAAACTCACACACACACACACATATGTACATACGCACAAATACATCGACTGTATATATGTATGTGTGTGTGTGTGTGTATATATATATATGCGTGCATGTCTATTTGAAAATATGGAGGCTCTATATGTATATGCATATATACACATGGATATGATTGTATTACCGAGGCCTGTATATTCATGTATCTCTGAATATTTTGCCATGCTAGTTAGATTGGTCCTAGAAATGGTTTCTCTGGGGACTATTTAATTGAAATCAGTTAAAACCAAATGCATCGAACACAAGTAAACGCAGTTATAAATACATATATACATATGTATATGCATATATACACATGGATATGATTGTATTACCGAGGCCTGTATATTCATGTATCTCTGAATATTTTGCCATGCTAGTTAGATTGGTCCTAGAAATGGTTTCTCTGGGGACTATTTAATTGAAATCAGTTAAAACCAAATGCATCG
>NC_068990.1:39038666-39039825 GCF_001194135.2 Octopus bimaculoides | reverse complement strand
TACTATCGCTCTCATATTAATATATATAAATATAAAGAAATAAATAATATATATATATATATATATACATATATATAATGCACCCTCATTCCGGAATTCAACATCATTTTAGAATTATGCATCAAAAACTATTCATTAAAACGTAAAATGTAATGAGTAATTTTTATCACCGTTTTCGATTGAGGATTTTATCGCAAGTTGAAAGAGATTATGAAATATGTTCGGAAAAGAGAGATGCGTATATTTATGCATGTAAATAGTATCTATCTATCTATTTATCTATCTATCTATCTATCTATCTATCTATCTATCTATCTATCTATCTTTACCTATTTATCCTTATATATATAAATACGTACGTACATGTGTGTGTGTGTATTTGTGTGTGAGTGTGTGTGTGTGTGCGTGTGTGTGTGTGTATGAGCGTGTGTGTGTTTGAGTGTGTGTGTGTATGTGTGTGTGTGTGCGAGCGTGTGTATGTGTGTATGAGTGTGTGTGTGAGTGAGTGTGTGTGTGTGTGTGAGTGTGTGTGTGTGTGTGTGTGTGTGTGTGTGTGTGTGTGTGTGTGTGTGTGTGTGTGTGTGTTACGATATATGCATACATGTTTGTATGCATGCTAAAATATGAATGATTATTGTAGTATGTATTTTAGGATATTTTTCTGCCTTGAATTCTCTTATATAAGTTATATCTGAAAAAGATCTCTATGAAAATGTGGTGATACAGTGCATCCCTAGTAGTAGTAGTATTAGTAGTCGTAGTGGTGGTGGTGGTGGTGGTGGTAGGAAGAGATGGTGTCTGAGGAGGGAAGGTGGGGGTACATGAAAACAGATTGATAAAATAATTATAATTGTATGTAAACATAAAATCGATTACACTTTTTAAAATATAACGGAGAGAAATACACTAGTGTGTGCGCGTGTGTGTGTGTGTTGTATGTACATATATGCATAAATATATACATATATGGTGGTTGTCTACTCCTTAAACAGAGTTTGACCACCTCCTGCACCTACACCTTAGCCCTTTCATGGCGTCTGATGTGGCTTTTTAAACCAGACAGTGTTTTGAAAAAACACCCACACAGATTGCACCTCTGATTTGCACTACCAATACCTGCAAGTAAGTTCTGCTCATTGTGGATCCTAACATGTCTTTT
>NC_068990.1:39035923-39038656 GCF_001194135.2 Octopus bimaculoides | reverse complement strand
GTTTTGAAAAAACACCCACACAGATTGCACCTCTGATTTGCACTACCAATACCTGCAAGTAAGTTCTGCTCATTGTGGATCCTAACATGTCTTTTAAGACCCCCATTGGATTTGCAAACCCTCTGGCACACACCACATTCAAACGTGTGCACAGACATATAATCAGAATATAGATATACATACACACACATGCACACACACACACACGTGTGTGTGTGTGTATATATATTAAAAATACAACATGCAAAAAAGAGGCTAAGTGGATTAAGTCGACACGAGTGCTGAACTGGTACACACCGGCATCGACAAAATTTGAACTCAGAATGTAAAGAGAAGCAAAATGTCGCTAAACATCCTTTTCCATCGTGTTAATGACACTGGCGGATCACCAACTTACATTATTCCATTACTTGAAAGTATTTTTGTATATTATTAAAATCTTATTATACATACATATATACTCTTGTTAGATTTGCCTTCTTTCAATAGCAGATACGTCACCTATCAGCGAAAATAAATCATGCAATTCAGACACAATGCTGTTAAATTATTCTTACATTTTTAGAGATATAAAAATAAAAACAAATTTGTATTTCGATTACATATATATATTTCTCCGCAAATATATATACACAGCTATTAAGTCAGTGAGCATGAATACATAGAAAAGTGTTTCTACGTGTGTATAAGTATGTCTATCTAGTCATATATGTATATACATATAAATATGTGTGTGTGTATGTATAGATATATAATATAAATAATATAAATGATATGTATATATATATATATATATACATACATATATGGGTACAGGACGTCAGCAACAGTAAACAACATGAAATACCAAAACAAATGAGTTCAATATGCAAACAACGAGACAAACAAATGGAAAACACGCCGGTCAAAATGCTTAGCGGCATTTCGTCCGTCTTTAGGTTGTGGGTTCATATTCCGCTGGATTCGACTTTGCCTCTCGTCCTTTCGGGGTCGATAAAATAAGTACCAGTTGAGTACCGGGATCGATGTAACCGACTATGCCCCCACCCAAATTTCAGGCCTTGTGTCTATAGTAGAAAGGATTATTATTATTATTATTATTATTATTATTATTATTATTACTATTATTATTATTATTATCAGCATCATCGTCGTCGTCGTCGTTGTCATCATTATTATCATCATCACCTTCCTCTTCCTTATCATCATCTTTATCAGGATTATTATTTTTTTGTAACTCGTGCTGAACTGGATGCATGCTTATCATCGGTTTCTGGAGCAGACGATTTATAAATCATGTGCGAGTTGCTCCCCTAATGGAAAAAAACGTTTCCCTTCCATTAGCATTGAACAGAGCATTTCAAGGCAACGTAACAGTCATTATAAACCGTATTACGTTACAGATGTTTATAATTATACTAATCTGTGGTTGGTAAACGGCATCCCCGGGGTAAATGTCAGACACATGTGTAACTCAGGATATAGTAGAAGTACAAATCATTGAACTAGACATTTGCTTCCGTACTGTTTTGTACATCCATACTAAAGAAAGATATTCTTCAAACATCAGCACGTTATACCTTTAGCCTTTCTAGTATGACTTCTCTTTTGCTAACACAGATGTAAAAGCTATATAAACAATCACACATATAAAAGAGACAAGAGACAGCAAAATAAATATATTTAAATCATATCTACTAAATTCTCGTGTAAGATAGTTTATCACGTAATATCTTGGTAGTGTATAGTTACTCTGATTTACAGGAAGGAATCTGCTGCTAACAGTTTTGCAAATATTCAAAACATAAATCGACTTATTATACATAATGCAATAGGAAGAAAAAAAAACAGGAGGGAAAAATACATTAAACATTTTGCTATTAAGGTTGGTTGCCAGTCGAAATATCAAAGAACAACCGATGTTAGAAATTAGGAAAAGAAAACAACAACAACAACAAGAACAACAACTGCAGCAGCAACAATAGCAACAACAATAGCAGTGGCAACACGAACGATGGCAGCCATCATTATAACAACAACAATAACAATATATGCAATAATATTCGCGAAAACAAAAGGAAAAAGAACGAACAAAAATCTATTCAACGTAAACGCAAATAAAATAACAAACACAGCCAAAAATGTCACAGAATTCCTGTATGACATTTATTTGATGAGTGGCCGTTGCTATGTAACAGTACTTATAACAACGGATCGCCACCATCGTCGTTCCATAAAACCTTATAAGAAAGTTACAAGACTTAAAGATTTAGGTCCGGGAAACTACCTCTAATGAAGGATATATTGGTTGGAAAAAAATATGATATATGCTATATATATATCTACATATATATATATATATATATATATATATATATATATGTATATATAACACATACATACATACATATAGGTATATATGTATTAATATATATATACATATATATATATATGTATATATATATATGTGTGTGTGTGTGTGTGTGTGTGTGTGTGTACACATAAATGCGTGTGTTTGTCTGTCTGTATGTATGTATTCCTGTATGTATATACCTAAATATATATGTATATATATATATATATATATATCTTTCTTTAGGATATATATATATATATATATATATATATATATATATATATATATATATACATACACACATACATACATACATACATGCATACATATATATGCATGTATATGAGTGGGGAAGTGATGGTGCATGTGTGTGAGTT
>NC_068990.1:39029264-39035493 GCF_001194135.2 Octopus bimaculoides | reverse complement strand
ATTTTGATGACGTTGCTATGGTCGGTGCAAATATAAAATGGCGAAATATGTAAAATTTACTTATCCTTTCCAGTGATTCTGTGAATATCTTAGAATATAGCTTTGCACCATTCAAGGAATTCATCTTAGAGACATTGATTTTATGGTCTATGAAGAAAAAAATATATATATAAATATAATCCCACGCACTTCATTTATCAAAAGAAGTTAAAACCTTTAACTTAAGCTTCATAATGAAAGAGTAGACATACTTTATTATCATTATATTATTATTATTATTATTATTATTATTATTATTATTATTATTATTATTATTATCATTATTATTATTATTATTAGATCTTCATCATTATCGTCGTCGTTGATATGGTTGTTGTTGTTGTTCCCGTATCCACATACTATTTATGATGCTGTTCATATGATAGACATACATATTTCATGATAATTTAATAAAGAAATCGTTGATATTTTCAGTGTTATTACAGTGAAAGATGGAGATGATGGGGCGGTGCCCCTTCGAATCCGAATACAGGAAGACAGTAAAATCATTGTGGATGACCTCCCTGTGGTGATATGGGACACCAAGGAGAACAAATTTGTCGCCATCATCATGCCAGACTATAAGAGGAGGAAAAATTGAGTTCAACAAACTGATTATTTTCGGCAGTTTTGCACCTTGACAGAGAAGGAACTGCTGTCGGTCAGCGTCAGGTCTCGTTGGACTACCAAGATAGTTAAGATTCATTGGAACTTGTGTCTTGCTCAGAAATGGGTTGAAAGTAGTATACATTTTCATT
Source organism: Octopus bimaculoides (assembly GCF_001194135.2). Lineage (NCBI taxonomy): Eukaryota > Metazoa > Mollusca > Cephalopoda > Octopoda > Octopodidae > Octopus > Octopus bimaculoides. The sequence continues at coordinate 39,034,696 of NC_068990.1, read as the reverse complement.
TATATTTTACCACCTGACCAACGTCTATTTTTCTAGGTTTCCTCTTGTCACAGTGAAATATCCGTTTTTCTTAATTCTTGTGTAAGATATGCGTTTCACCGGTTAATCGTTGCATATACTTCTAACACTCTCGGCATTTGAGGTTATGTATGAAACTGCTGATTATGTGTAGACAAGCACCGAGCCTGCGATATCTACGGAGAATCCTTAGGCATGAACAAGTATTGCCATCTGCCTTAGGAGCGTTTTTCCAAAGCTCGTCACATTGAGAGAAGTGTAATCCTGAGTCAGACTGGACCCCTGGCATTTTGGATGAAGCCATTCAGGAATGCTGCTGGAACTTCCAGTTTAGCATCATAGAGGAAATTCTGGAAACTATGAGCGATGTCGATAATTAATTATCTACTTTACTTCGGAGGGCATTCACCCCAGGATCTTTGTATAACTTCCAAACATTCATACGTTAATAATACGTGCGGAATGCATTGCCGTTTCGAGAAAAACTCTATAGGCACTGAAGTGAAATTCGTTAAAAGAAAACAGATTCTTATTTGCTTCCAATATCTTTGAACATCTTTGAACAAGTTTACTCAATTTTGTATGGCTTTCGGTTAGATAGTTACAAAAATGATAAAAGGAGCGAATGGAAAAGCAAGGCTTTACAGTGTTTTTGTTAAATTTGTTAAATACAATCTAATACAACCACAAAGGAAATTTCGAAAATTGATGTAGATTTTCAAAAGAACAAACAGATAAATAAACATTGTGATAGGTGAATAAAAAATAAAAAAAAACAACAGGTGGAAACTTGCACACTAATATCTTAACAAAACCAACTGTCGAAGAGGTAAACGTTAACAAACGAACACAGCAACTAAATCAGCAATACAATTTTTGCTTGAATTGGGAACCAACTGGAAGTGTTGGACATGAATGTGCTTCAGAGAGGTATGTAGCATAAGCCACTGCATCATTGCTTTGCAATTCCTAGAGAAAGTTCTTCCCGAAAATGGGGAGGGCTTTCATATACTTTCGAGTGATTAGCACGACATGATGCATGACATGATGTGCGCCGTCGACCACGACAGAACGTATAGAAGAATGCACTTAAGGTTTAAATATTAAGGAGGCGAAGAATGAGGTAGAATTGGTACATTAATTAAATATTGGCCCTTCTGTTGATGCTCAGTAAAACGAGATATAGAACCCATGGGTCACGTTCAGAAGCAATGATATGTCATGAACTTAGCTCCTCATAATCTTTGTGGCACAGTGCTAGCAGGCGAACTGACACATTTGGGAATATACCACAACCGGTTCGTGGTGGTTATGATTGACAACTTGATGTCTGTAACTGACGACATGTAACGACTCGGAAATGCCAGCTTCTTACGTTTCGATAATGTTGTTCATAGCACAGAAGCGTATTTTTCAGACATATTGTTCACAAATAGATTTTTTTCTCGAGAGAATTTCTGCAGCGTATATCTTTCTATCTCCGAATATGCGCAAACATGTTAGATATGATTGTATACACCTACAGTTCATTCAAAGCTGAGTGGTATACCTTTAATTAATTAATATAGAGATTTGAAGCAAGTCGGGTCAATTAAGATTATCCAAGGAATTATTACATAAAAACTTCTTTTCTTAGTGTGTGAATTTTGAAAATAATTAGGAAGTTAAGTAAAATTCATAACGTAATTTTTATACATCATAGATAATACACATTGAAGTTGATCTTGCCAATCGCTGAAAGCAACCCATGCGTTTTGCTATTGTTAAATATCCTCGACGAACTATATTCCTTGTTTGTTTGCATATTGATCGCTCTTGGTCTTGGAAAATGAGTGAAGTACATTTTACTTTGGAGGTTTGTAAAATGACAGACATATCCATTGAGTTTACCGGGTGGCTTTAAATACAAATCCCTTCTGTATATACTACAAACGCTTTGATTAAATGATATTATTAGAGTTATATCCCTTGCATATTGCTTTAGATTCTAAACAGATTTACAGGAATATTTGCCTACTAATTGCTTAGATAATCTTAGTTGTCGAAACTTTTCAACTTGCATGTTGCGTATGTGAGGTTGTCCTATCACATAGATATTTAATGTGCCGTATATTTCCCGAGGTATTTTGCAGATAGTATTACTATTTTCTGAAACGTTCCTCTACGTTATCTACAGAAAGGCATTGTGGATGTGGTTGTCATTGTCTATCATTCTTATTATATCAGTTATAATAGAATACTGGACATTGCTCTCAACAATAACTGCTTCTAATTAAAGCACAAGACATAAAAATGTGAAATGCAACGGTTAGTTGTTTGCATTGACCTCAATACTTGATTGCTATTTTATTTTATCGACCCCGGAACGATTAAATGCAAAGTTGACACCAGTAGGAATGGAACTTAAAACGTAAAGAGCTGTATCAAATACCACAAGGTAAGGTTTATGGAGAGTGAGAATCTATTCATTATTATATAGTACTCTAATTGTATCTATTTCACACCATTTACTAAGTTTCACACTCGCTTATGTTTTTCATATTTCAGAACAATTATATCTAGTATATTTCATTAACTTTTCTTTCTTCATACTTTTAATATTTGATCTGTGGATCATTAAATATTTGTGGAGAAATATAACATACAGCTTCATTTTATTTAGCATCATTCCATTTCTCAAAAGTTGCTGACTTTCAATAGTTTGTCGAGCCTGTTTATAATTCAGTTTCAGTGAGGTTTAAAACAATTATGTAGCTTACCGAATTTATAAATCTTTATTTATTTCTTTGCTCTTGACATTATGTGGCTGCTTTAACCATGTTAAATATACTCTTTGTTCGAACGATGATTTATATTTTATGCTCCAGTCTGTTATTTGTTACTAATTAACATTTATGTTAGATGAATCGTGTGAATTATCAGGTGAAATATTTTGGCTATTCGCTCTGTCATTATTAATTTTTGTCGTTATTTTATAATATTTAATTTCATTACGGTGGCATTCTTATCAGAGAGACAAATCATATCAATTATTGGATATTTTCAGTAGTTTGTAATAATATCATCGATGTACTATGTCTATAAGTATTCTTTAGACTGATATAACTTGTAAACACCAACCAGATTGTTGATTATATGTTTTTATTAAATAGAGAGAAAATTTCTAGACATATACCATGAGATCCGGCAAAGCAACTCAGATGCGGTAGCTACATCTGCTGAAAATAACAATCAAATATAACCTCAATCAAACACTATAGTAAGATACATAGTACATAGGATTCCTACGTGGTATACAATAAGACAAGAAAGTCGCAGCTTGGGCGTATTTCGTTCCATCAGGGAACACAAATGGCTACAAAAAAATAATAAATAATACTGTTACAGAATTGGGAATGATATGAGAGTGGGTGTGCGTGTGTGTCGGCATTTGTGTGTTCGCGTATGCTACTTTATAACTGGCTCTAATTTAAGCTATATATGAAAATGTATAGAATTCCGACAAATCGTCGATTGAAGAAAAAACAAGTATTGACGTATATAAAAACATACCAGAGGATCAAAATATAGACATTTGGGGTAATATCATCGAAGACCATCTTCAGATTTTCAAGCAAGTCTCTTTTCAAATCAGAAGCATGAATATCTCAAAAATTAGAAATTATTTTCAAGAGAGAAACATTAACTTGTTTGCAACAATTAGAAATAATTGAAATTAATATGAAACTCATCTAAGTAACATGGACATCATATGTACATTTAATAATCTCAGACATTAAAATCGCACTGCTAATCACACTATCCAAGTAAAGCGATGTAATAATTGAGCTTCAGATATTAAGACCAGCAAAACAAATTGAAAATGCTATCATATGTTTCTATTGAAAATTCTAGTTAATTACGTTTGTAATATTATTTTTCAAAGTGTCTTAGTTCTGAAAAAAGGGATCCATGGTGAATGAAGATATAGATATTTACAAATACATTGTATGGTTAATGGTAAAATACAACTGTCTTCCATAAAATGAATATTAACAACGGCCAAATTATATTCAACTTAGTCCAACGATGAAAAATAGTAGAAGAATTTATGTATAGGTTTTTTGCAATTATTTCATTGCTGATGAGTTAAAATATTATAACCAATTAAAAACAAATTGAAGCCAAAAGCAGTTGAAATCATTTTGTGAAGATTCGAACGCAGAAATTTTAGATTACACCTTTGATATTCAGTTCTTAATACCACATGTTGTTGTTGTTGGCACTCCGTCGCTTATGACGTCCAGGATTCCAGCTGATCCGATCAACGAAACAGCCTGCTCGTGAAATTAACGTACAAGTGGCTGAGCACTCTACAGACATGTGTACCCTTAACGTAGTTCTCGGGGATATTCGGCGTGACAAAGTTTGACAAGGCTGACCCTTTGAATTACAGGCACAACAGAAACAAGAAGTAAGAGTGTGAGAAAGTTGTGGTGGAAAACTACAGCAGGGTTCGCCACCATCTCCTTCCGGAGCCTCGTGGAGTTTTAGGTGTTTTCGCTCAAGAAACACTCACAACTTCCGGTCTGGGAATCGAAACCGCGATCCTATGACCTCAAGTCCGCTGCCCTAACCACTGGGCCATTGCGCCTCCACTCTTAATGCCACAGTACTACAAAAGAAAACATTGCAGAAATTAACAGTAAATAAATAAACGTATCTGTAATTACTGTGAGAACAAAGATCACCGTCAGAAACAATGTGTTGATATTGTGTTATGTGGTGAGGCAACAACTATCCCGCCACATAAGCAGAACTTTAGTATTGGATCTAGGTGTTTTGCCTTACAATATTGAGTGCAAATATCTACATGAGGTTACAGATTTAGTTCATTTCTCAGATGAAATTTGTGAAAAGAAAGAGAAAAAAAATAATGGAGAAAAGAAACAAGTCTAGAAGCTGTTTTATCACTAAGATAAATTCTAATTCTTGAGCTGACATAATTTTCTCAGAACTGATATAAATCTTAGACATTTTTCTTTGGCTGCTTACTTGATTGTTTTTTTCTATTTCTTTTTTGTTTATTTGTGGTATTTTTGTTTTGTTCTAATTACAAAGAATAATTCTAACAAGGTATCCAATAATCTTGATTTGAAGACCAGAAAATACACGAGACTAATTTATCGTTCAGATTAACATCGACAGACTAGCGAGTTTATTTTAATTCTCTATATTGATTTTCTTCCTGAGAGTAAAGAAAACAGAAATAAATTAACAAAAAATATAATTAAAAAAAAATCAATGAAAATTAACAGAAAATAAAGAAAAAATACATAATGCATTGGAAGCAATAAAGAGAAAAATACAAAGCAAACACAGAAAATATCATAAAATAAAAAAAAAAAATATCAATGCACAAAATAAGTGAACAT
>NC_068990.1:39021764-39026764 GCF_001194135.2 Octopus bimaculoides | reverse complement strand
TGTCTCTCTAGATCTACTTTAGCTAAAGTGTCCTTCATGTGTTAAGACGCTTAATGTAATTCTATATTGCTTTCCCTATTATGTTTGTCATTGTTCATGTTTTCGTTGTTGTTTAGTCAATGTCAGCTCCTATTAAGCACATTTACGGCCAAAGGAATTCCAGGCGCGACCAACACATTTGTTTTCTATAATTATAAGGTAGTAAAACAGTAAAGAAACTGGACGAGTTGTTAACAAAAGTGCATGTTCAAAGTATAATAGATCTAAATTACGTAATTCAATTCAAAATCTCTCAGAAGTTCTTTTTTTTTTTGGGGGGGGGGCTTAAAGTCAAAGAAAAACAAGAGACAAAGACCCATGGTAGGAGCTGAGATTGGCAAGCAAATTGATCAGCCCAAGAGAGCTCTTGGAAGAATAAATGCAATAACTGAAAAGAAGATGGTGAAAGAAGGACACAAGTACAAGCTCCAAAGAAAGTACAACATTAAACACAAAGGAGTACAGGTACCTTAAGAACAAGTAAGGCAAAAAAAAAAATGATGGAGATATCAGATGATGTTACGCTATATACCAACCAGAAAAGAAAAAGCTCTTCAGAAACTATGAATTGAAATTTTTCCCAACAGCTGAACATCGGAAATGGACATCAGATAATGATATGCCAAATACTGAAGTAGTAAAGAACTTATTTGTTCAGATATTTGGAACAAAGATATTCAACATAGAAGAGAAGTTCACTGATTAGAAAAGGTTGAAGTGAAAAGGAAAGTAGATAAAAAGAGAGTAAATATTGTAGGTGAGAAAGTAAAAGTGAGTCTTTAGAAAATAAAAAAAAACCCAGAAAGCTCAAGGCTCAGATAGTGTTCAAGGATTCTGGTTTAAAAATCTCTCAAATATGTAGAGCTATTTACAGCCGTTTCTGATTGTATGGAATATAGAACATTAGGGCGGATGACAAAAAGAAAGACAGTGCTAATACAGAAGGTCGAAAATAAGGAAGGGATTGTCAGTGATTAAATGATATTATGAGTAATTGATCTTTGCATCCATAAGACCTTTTACAACCTTTTTTAGCTTGTGGAAGGATAGAGTTCTGTTCAAGGAAAGTGTATATTCTTTCAGTTAGTATCGATGTAAGGATCATGGTGGTGGTGTTGAGGCATATTATTGGTCGCTAGTTCTTTGGATTTTTCGGGTTTTCAGTTTTTGCTAAAAGCTATGTTGTTCCTTCGGTCAGCCAGGCAGGTATTTGCTCTGGGTTTGGGATGAAATCAGTTAAGGATGCAGTAAAATGTTGGTGTATTTCTGTCAAGCATTCCAGCCAGAAGTTAGGGATCCGGTCCAGTCCTGGGGTTTTCCATTTGTGAGACTTTCTAAGAACACATCTTAGCTCTTCTATTGGTTCCCATTTCAGCTCTTCAACTTCATCCAGTCTCACTTTATCACGTCTTATCCAGTGAGCTTCAGCATTATATTATTTTTTGATACTCTATATCTTCTTCCATAACTCTCCCATTTTCTTAGTCTTAAGTTGCTCCTTTACTTCTATGTTGCTTTTGCCAATTTGCCAATGAAATTTCTTTGCATCCATCTTGAATACCTTGATTTGTCGATGACATTTGATTCTTTTGTCATATCTTCTGACCCGTCGGACTTTCAGTTCTGCATCGGGGCATTTATTATTATTATTATTATTATTATTATTATTATTATTATTATTATTATTATTATTATTATTTTTATTATTATTATTATTCCGCCACCTTCCTTTGGTTGGGAAGTGAAACCAGGTTTCCTCTGTGAAAGATTTGTTTTTTTGGCGAGATTGAAATGATTGAAGACAGACACTTGCCCATCGAGCCAAGCCCTCGTTAATTGTTTTAAATTCCATTTCAAAGAAAGGCGAGCGTTGAGAAGAATGTGCTGACTCCAGTAATTTTACTGAAAGGTGGTTGAAAGTGGCTAGGATGGCCCGATTGAATGGGCCTAATGTAAATTGGTGCCAGTAGGCTGAGTAGTAAGGATGAGGGTGATTCGGAATATGTGAGTTTCCTTCGTTACCCCTAGGTGGCGTTTTATCCATATGCTTAGTTGTATTTCATTCGCCTTTACGTTCGCAATTCAAATTCCGCCAAGGTCGACTTGGCGTTTTTTTATTTTAAGTGCCGTTTAAACGCTGGGGTCGATTTAATCCACTAGTCACCTATCACCAAATTTCAGACCTTGTGCCTTCAATAGAAAGGATTATTATTATTGTTGCTGTTGTTAACATTATTATTATTGTCACAGTGATGGGATAAATATATCTTGTTTTTTTATCGTTGATGTTGGTTGTGGAGATATTTCAATATAGCCATAATGACTGTCCATATGAGGAAGAAAATAGTAATTAAAAATAATGAAACAGACACAGAAACATATAAACAAAAACAGGAATTTTTTTCTTTTTACTGAAAAATCAATTTGGCACTTCTGTTTTACTGTTTATATATATATATATGGTTTTTAATTATACTCCAAAATACAGAAATTTGAAATTAGCAATATAATAGCCACAATTACAATTCAGATTTTTTTAAATGGAAACATTTGTCATTGATTGATTTAGCCATGGTATATTACTGGTAATGTAATGATTTTATTACTGCTACAGAAATGAGCGGTGTTACTGCTTGCGTGATTTCGTTGGCTGAAACGTCGACCTGTTTATCGCGATTACCGGTTTATGTGTTCTTTAGCGGAGTCTACAATTTCAAAGATTTTCATTATGCCGTTATTACGAAGTAACTACCTTCTTTTCACACACAGAGTAACCTAAGTTTGAACAGCGAAACAACAGCAATCACTGATGCAAATATCAAATTGATAGTTGTGGTTCACTGTCGTTAAAAACGACTCGTACACGTACGTACGTTACATACTTACATACATATGTACACATTGACGAATATTACATCAAACTTATAAAAATATGGCAATCGGATCTCTCTTCATCTAACAAGACAATATTTCATAAAGCATCTGCAGTACCAGAGAGGATAATAACACTTGGGACACAGGGCACACTTGGCAGATTTATAGAGGAAGTTCAGTTTTACAAGCATTAAACCCACAAGAACCTGATATTACACACATAAACACACACACATGCACACTTATTTGGATATATCATAGCCATCATCAGAATAACCCTCATCAGCATAGCCCTCATCAGCATAACCCTCATCATCACCATCATCATCACCATCATCATCATCGTCATCATCATCATCATCATCATTATCCGCAAAGAATTACAATTACAAATAGCTTTAGCACTTAAAAATTACAATACCTTACAGAAAATATTAAAAAAAAAATCTCATTTATTGTAGTTTCGCTTATCGATAATGTTGTAATGAGAGCTGATGTTTTTGTTGGTATTGTCTGAATTATTTTTACCGTCGCCGTTGTCCTAGTTGTTGCTTCTGCTTTATTATTATTATTATTATTATTATTATTATTATTATTATTATTATTAGTAGTAGTAGTAGTAGTAGTAGTAGCAGTAGTAGTAGTAGTAGTAGTAGTGATAGTGGTAGTGGTGGTGGTGGTGCTGGTGGTGCGTCGACGGTGCTGCTGTTGAATATCGATATTTTAAAACGATATGAAAAATAAAGTAACAAAGCGTTATATTTCTCATAACATTTGATGACAATTCTTACTAATTATGTCGAAATATTGAATTGCTTCATGAACCTAATTAAACTGTTTTATTTTGTTGTTGTTGTTGTTGTTGTTGTTGTTGTTGTTGCTGTCGTCGTTATTATTTTTGTTGTTACTCTTCGTTGCTTTTCAAGCAGCTGAAGGAGATTTCTATTAATATAATGGTTGTTAAAAGTGTGATGAAATGTCATTTTCAGACGAACTTCGATTAAAATACCTTGTAGTATTCAGTGTTCTGCTATCAAAGTCTCCTAGAGGTAAACTCCGGTGGTTTTCATCCTTTCTTGATCGTTGAATTGAAGCACCATATAAATACTGGGGTCGATACATCCAACTCTTTGCTCAACCATAATCCGTAATATGGTTCCAATGTTTAAAACTCGATATTATTGTTCGTATGATATTATTGTTCGTATGATATTATTGTTCGTATGATATTATTGTTCGTTATTTGTTGATTAAATTGAGAAACTAAATGTTTTGCAGCATCTAGCTCTGCCTTTTTACGTATGTGTGATTTCAAAAGACTCTAAGGTGGACTTCTCCTTTCATGTTTAGCCTTTCTGTAAAATAAATTTCAGTAACAAACTGCCAACTAAATGTCGAATGAAAATATATTATTGTGCATTTAGATTAGATGTTAAAATGAAAGTGGATAACTGAGAGCTTTAAGATCTAAGTGTAGTTCCTCGTGTTTAGAGCTTGGTTAACTTTGACTGAGTAGACCGGTGATGAAACTGAAATTTTAGTCAGACGGAACACCTAGGTCAGCAATAAACCGAAATATTTTCTCGTCGTTTTAAGATGGTAGCTGGAGACCTATCCTTCCGAATTCTTTTAAAACTGAAGGACTGTTGCAATAAGTGTGTGAATTTGGCATGGTTGTGTGGTAAGAACCTTGTTTCCTAACTACATGATTCCGGGTTCAGTCCTACTGAATGACACGTTGGGCAAGTATCTTGTACTATAGCCTCGAGCCGACCAGTCTTGTGAGTGGATTTGGCTGACGGAAACTGTAAAGAGCATGTGTGTATGTGTGTGTGCGTGTGCGTGCGTGCGAGTGTGTGTGTTTGTGTGTGTATTTATGTGGGTATATCTTTATGTGTGTTTTGTCCCCACTCCAACATCACTTGACAACCGATGTTGGAGTGTTTATGTAGGCGTAACTTAGCGGTTCGTTAAAAGCGACGGATAGAATAAGTACTAGACTTACAAAGAATTAATGTTAGGGGAGATTTCTTCGACAAAGGAACACTTTAACGTGGTGTATCAGCATATATATATATATATATATA
>NC_068990.1:39020221-39021706 GCF_001194135.2 Octopus bimaculoides | reverse complement strand
ATTTGTGTGTGTGTGTGTGTGTGTGTGTGTATGTATGCATATGTGCATATGCAGGGAATATGTGTATATATGTATATATGTACGTGTGTGAGGAAGTGAATTTGTTAGTAACCTCTCTTAAAGACTTGAAAAGCAACAGATTAAAGGAGTAAACGTTGTGGTAATGATACTATATATCTAAAAGTAAATTTGTAAGGTGACACTTTTTTATATCCTGCTGAGTTAAAGAAGTAAACTTTTCTTTGAAGTGGAACAGTAACAGATGCAAGAGACGGGTAATTGTTAAAGGTTACCCTATTACGATATTTTTATCCTTAAAAGTGCGTTTATTTTTTTATTTTCTAAAATTCCCAATAAATCTGCCCATAAGGATAGTATGAATATGCGGTTTCTTTCTTCTTTATTTTCTTATTTCCCTTAATCTGTTTTAGTTGTTTCTTCTTATTTCTTTGTGCATTTCCTTCTTCTTCTTTGCCAGAGGAATACTAAAAATAGTATAGGGTCTAGGTGTATGTTGTGGAGAAACTTAAGCTGGGACAGCAGTGTTTTGACTATGGTCATCCAAGGATACGCATGTACACAGCTATGGCAGAATCACATCAACACAATATTGTATATAATTTATGTGACATTCAACAGTTAACAGCTGATGATTATGAGTTAAAACAATTGTAGCGATTTATAATAAAGACTGTTAAATCCAACTTTCCGTCTTGAAACTGTATACATACATACATACATACATACATACATACTTACATACACACATACATACAGACAAACAGACGAGTACATACACATATATGTGTGTGTGTGTGTGTGTGTGTGTGTGTGTGTGTGTGTGTGTGTGTGTGTGTGTAGGCGAAGGAGTGGCTGTGTGGTAGGAACGACATGCTTCCGGGTTCAGTCCTACTTAGTGGCACTTTGGGCCGACCAGAGTCTTGTGAATGGATTTGGTAGACCCGGTGAAGAAAAAGTTGAAATCAGCAAAATAAAGAATTCAGGTAATATATTGAATACTAAGCTTATCATGAAGTGATAATCAAGTTTATTATTTTGACAAAGTATATAGATTCTCAAATGTAGAATTAAGATAAAGTATATGGTTTATTTGCGATTTGCAAAGATCGATAAACTGACAGTTTTTAAGCGTGATGGATGGCTGATAGAAAAGTTTCGCTTCTCTAAGTGAATTGTAGAAATATAGCGTACGAATAATAAGAATAGTAATAATAATAATAATAATAATAATAATAATAATAATAATAATAATAATAATAATAATGATAATAAATAAATAATAATAATAATAATAATAATGATAATGATAATAATAATAATAATAATAATAATAATAATAATAATAATAATAATAATAATGATAAAAACGACAAAGAGCTAGTAACACTACTACAGACAGTACACGGCTTTACCAAGGAAATAGACATGAAATTCGGATTAGAAAAATGTGCCAAAGCAACCCTG
>NC_068990.1:39015736-39018040 GCF_001194135.2 Octopus bimaculoides | reverse complement strand
AAATTAACGTGCAAGTGACTGAGCACTCCACAGACACGTGTACCCTTAACGTAGTTCTCGGGGATATTCAGCGTGACACAGTGTGATAAGGCTGACCCTTTGAATTACAGGCACAACAGAAACAGGAAGTAAGAGTGTGAGAAAGTTGTGGTGAAAGAGTACAGCAGGGTTCACCACCATCCCCTGCCGGAGCCTCGTGGAGCTTTAGGTGTTTTCGCTCAATAAGCACTCACAACTTCCGGTCTGGGAATCGAAACCGCGATCCTATGACCGCGAGTCCACTGCCCTAACCACTGGGCCATTGCGCCTCCACTCATGTATATAGGTATGTTTCAATATTGTATATGGTGAAATTGCGAATTCTCAATCTTGATTGTTGGAGTTTGAATACATTAGTAATAAAATGACATATATCTTTAAACAATTGAAGATTAATTTATGAAATAGTAGTCAACAATGATGTGATTGATTTGATTTTTAGTTTCAAATATTGATATAACAATTTCTGTAATGCATGAATTAACAGCAAGGGTAACATTTGACTTTTAGCAAGTAAAATTTCATGTAAGTTTTATGCAGCCTGATTGCTTCAATGACAAAGGCTGTAGGAGTCCAATGAAATAGAATCGTTCAGAGTTGTCTCCCTTATTTTCTCATACAAAGAACAGGTGTTAATTGTATATTTGCCTAATCAATATATTGAAATCTACTGCTACTATTTCTAATATTATAAGCTCTGGAAATAATGTTGTCCAAATTTTTATTACTTAAATATGGGCCAGTGTCCATTGATAATTAAATTAACGATTTTAATTTAAACTCATTCTTCTGTAAGCTCGGTGATAGGAAGAACAGCATGGTAGACAGAAAACCTTTTATTTTAATCAACTCACTAAACTAGCTATAGGCGTCCTATAAAGTCAGTGGCATCAGCATCAATAACCCCATTATTTTCAGAATAACCGATGGCTACAAACATTGGAAAGATGATCAATTTTATCACCGCCACGTACAGCACCACCGCCAGCACCACAGCTGACGCAGCCAGTATTGCTATTGTCGCAACTAGCAGCAGCAGCACCACCACCACCACCACCACCACCACCACCACCACCATTTTCATCATCACCATCAACAGCAGCATTTCTAGTAACACAATCGATACATGACTAAACAGGTACAACACCAACAACAGCAGCAGCGGCAGCAACAACGGGAACAACAACAATATAACCGGCATCAAAAGAATAAATACATAAGAGATTTTTCGTAAGGTCATTTTATCTGTCAGAAATAGCAGCTAAGTCGCTATCAAATCTGACCCCACCAACGTTTAAGAAAAGAACTCGACCGACACGGTGGTTCTGGATACTTTGCACGTAAGAAAAACACTGCATGGGTCCGAGTGGGATGCTTTGATCATTGAAATACTCGATAAGGTTTGACCAGGGGCTAAATATGTACGAACAAGAACAACCATCTGCGCCAGCCCATCAGCTCCACCATAATTTTCGGTAACACCACATAATGCTTGTGCCCACTCTATCCCCTCCTGAAGGATTCTTGTCATTAACAAGTCACCATCACCACCACCAACAAAACTGTCTTTATCATCACTACGAACATTTATACTACCAAACTTTAACCACTTATAATACGACCACACCTGAAATACAACAAAAACGAACGTCACCAAATGAACATCACATCCATTTCACTCCACCACATCCCCACCACCATCAACAATAACAGCAACAACAACATATTTATTATCATGCTATCGCCACTTCACTTGCACCACTACCATCGGCTTGACCAAAACTGCCGCCATTACTATAGGCGTGGCTTTGTGGTAAGAAGTTTGCTTCCCAACCACACAATTATAGGTTCACTCTCATTGTGTGGCACCTTGGGCAAGTGCCTTCTACTGTAGCCTCTGGCTGACCGAAGTCTTTTGTGTGGATTTGGTAGACGAAAATGGAAAGAAGCCCGTCATATATATATATATATATATATATGTTGTTGTACTTGGGGATGGTCATATTGCCAGTTTAGCCAATAAAAACACACGCACTGTATATTTGGTGTTAATTTTTTTTTTTTCAGCTTTATATTACATTAATCTTAATCTTAATCTTATTTCGGCCAGAGTTCTTTCGTCACACTTCTGTGACCTCATCAGTGGTCCTTTGTTTCCTTCTTTTTTATGTGTGTCTCACCTTGCTTGGCTAAACTGGCAATATGACAATCCCCAAGTACAACAACATCTGTTTCAACACACGATTTCACATAAAAAATCTTGCA
>NC_068990.1:39010254-39015595 GCF_001194135.2 Octopus bimaculoides | reverse complement strand
TATATATATATATATACATATATATATATATATATATATATGGGAGAATGTACGAAAAACAACAACAGAAGAGGACAGGTGGTGTAAATAACAAAAGGATGTATTAGTATGACGCTCGGGAATACGGAAAGTCTTTGACGTTTCGAGCTACGCTCTTCAACAGAAAGAATACGGAGACAAGGAGAAAAACACGGAGAAAAAAAATTGAATAGTGTTCAGTCAACGGTCAATCTGAAAAAAAAAAATTAGGGCTCTATAGAAACCAATTTTTTATATATAAAGATGGAGGTGGAAATAGCACAGAAGTCTAAGACATTTCAATTTAAGAGGCAATTAAATAAAAATGATTTAAAAAATTATATTAAAAAATATTACCGGTTTTGGTGAATCTCATCTTATTAAATATCAGTAAAAATTTATAAAACATTAAAGTAAAAACAGTTTAACTTCTGTCTGGGGGTCAATAACATATCTGGAAATTTTTCGTATAGTTTGGTATAGAGTTGAAAGTATTAGAGAGTGAGAGAAGGGGGTTACCTCTTTTTTCACTCTCTAACACTTTGATAAGATGAGTTCCATCGAAGCTGGTAATATTTTCTTTATATAATTTTTAAAATCATTTTTATTAAATTGTCTCTTAAATTGAAATGTCTTAGACTTACTACTGTGCTATTTCTACCTTCATCTATTGTGTGTTTGTGCGTGTGTGTGTGTGTGTGTGTGTGTGTGTGTGTGTGAAGCCAACCAAAGATGCGCTAGTAACGTGAGCGCAACCAACACCCAAGCCTGGAAATACATCGGATCAATTGGGACGGCCTTCAAGCGAGGCCTGTACAACCGCAGGTAACTCTTACAGGATTCTAGAAGGATGATTTCTCACATCTCTGGCCAACCACTTGTGGTGCTTAAACGATTAAGGGAGCCCATACGACATGAAATGGAGAATCTTAGAGCGGTTGTGACTCTATGATAACGGGATCGAACACTGCAAGCTTTGCATAGCCGAGTGAGCCAGGATACTGAAAATCTCTCTGAAATATGGATCACTGAACACTCGCCAGAAACTTTACTGTCCTTGCATCCATTTCAACCACTACCAGCTGTAAACATGGGATTGCCCGATCTCTGATTAAGCCCCGAAAGGTCTTTACAATCTATAAGCAACCTAAGAGATAAATCATTTCTTCCCCCTTTTATGGCCCGCAAATATTACTAGGCTAAGGGGGGTAGTCCGTCCTTACTGATCTCGGACTATTTATTCTTTTGTGACAACTGACCAAATGACCGTAACGGATTCCTGCCTCCTAGAGGTGAATAATTGCATTAATCGTCGGCTTTAGTTTCTTTAAAGTATTATTGACTAGCATCGTGGTCACCCACACGGTCATCATCAAAAGTTTCTCCACCTCGCAATTATCAAGTCTAGAATTACTTGGACAGCAGTACTACCACCGGCAGACATAAAATCTCGAACAAACAACAAATACTACCAACTCATTAACACGAGCAGCAGCAACAGCACCAACGCTATCATACGACAACCGACACCAAAATACTCCGGAACTACACTGCAATCACCACAAACATCATAACCCCAACTACAACTACAAACTACAACAACCACCGCTGACATTATCGCTACGACCGCAGCTACAATTACGAAAGTCATCGCTAACGCAATTACCACGAGTACAACTATAATAACTACCACTAACACTACTACCACAACAATAATCACAGCTTCCGTGGTTATAATTTAAAACTAAAGCCTACGTTTGTATTTTCTAAGTTGACAGCCTGTATGCACTGAATGACACTGAGTACCACTGAGACGGTCGGTGGGCGGACACCTTTCCTCACAGATGTATCACATATTTTCAAATATTTATACATCCGTGTGAGTGAGTGTGTGTATGTGTGTGTGTGTGCGTGTGTGTGTGTGTGCTTGTGTCTATATGTGTGTATGCGCACAAACACACACACACACACACACGCACACCAAGAGAGAGAGAGCGAGAGCGAGAGAGAAACAGGAGAGAGAGAGAAAAAACAGGAGAGAGAGAAGAACAGCAGAGAGAGAGAAGTTACATCAAAGAAGAGAAATTATACAATACAAATAGCACAATATTATCATTAGAGGAAGGGACCAAATTAGAATCCGCTGTTATATTTTCACAATTAAATTTTCATAAAATTTTATTTTCTTTCACGTTGTGACTGTGTTTATTTGCTTTTGTATGAGTATTTAAAGATATACTTTGTTTATATTAAGTTTGCGGGGTGTCAGTGTCGTTACGGCGGCGGACAAAATTTCGAAGGGTATTCGAATTAAGGGCGGTGCGGGTAGCACCTTAACAAAATCCCTTCTTACCTAACTCCATTTATTTACACTTTTTTTTTCCTTTTCAGCCAGTAGTCTATGGCCATACTGCAGAACCGACCTACTTAATTTTGTAACAGATGAGCTTCTTACGAAACTTTTCATTTAAAGGATCACCTGATTTTCTGGAAATCTTATGCCCCGTAAGAGGAGAACATGCATGTTTATGTTCATATATATATATATATATGTAGGCATGTACATGTATGTGTGTATATATGCATATATATATATATATATATATATATATATATATGTACACACACACACACACATATATGCGCATATATTTATATATATGAATGCATATGTAAATAGACAGACAGTAGACAGACAGATAAATAGATAGATAGATAGATAGATAGATAGATAGATAGATAGATAGATAGTACAATAACTGACGCGCAGATAATCAAGAAACTAACCAAAATATTCGTTAGGACAAACATTAAAATGTAATAAAATAAATGAAAGTCCCGTATAACGTTGGCGATATTCAACATGAGACGTTAATATAAGTTTAACTTGTATCCAAACAATAAAGCTTTGCTCAACAAAAGACAGAGAACAGGTGCACCGACATTACCCTAAAGTTTTATAACTGGAGAGAACATCATATATGACCTTTGGATTTCGTACTAAGGACAACTTAATGTGTAGGCATGTAGTTAGAAATAGCTGTTTAAATCTCACTGAAATCACATAGTGCTGTTTTTAAAAATAGCATATTGGTGATTATGGGACTTCATACTCTAAGATTAAAAAAAAAAATAGAAAGAAAGACAAGATGGTCACAGCTGCAGCGTCTCCGAGCTATGATCAAAAGTGTTCTTGTATGCACATTCACCTGTTGCTCTCTCTCGGGAACTTAGTATCTAAGACCTCAATTTCTAATGTGTTCATTTTTCCTTATTTTTGTTTTAAGCAATTAGACAGCTGAGTGTTATTTGAGATAGATTTAACTGCCATTTCTAGCAGGTCTAATGCAGGTCTAATGAAGTCTAATAACTACGTCGGTCCCGTAAAATAATGAGTGTTTGAAATAATTAACGACACTGTAATTACTTTAATAGATTCATCGTCATATCAATGAGGAAAGCGGAGACGATGTTGCGGTTGCAGGAAAAATTTATTGGATAAGGCAATAGTCTATCGCAAGCACCATTCTCTGGAAGCATATTCCTTTAAACTTGGGTAAGAGCAGTACATTTTTTTAATTGTTATGTCTCAGTAGATCAAAGTATTTACCTGAAATATAACAACTACACGCTAATAAGCCAGCGTAGCGCAGAGAACAGATCTCACTGTTACCGGACAACCACGCATTAAGCCTATGATAAGTATTTTATTATAGATATTGAACTGTAATTTTTATAACGGACTGATATACTTTACTCTAGATTAACGGTTGTGGAGGCGCGTGGCTTAGTGGCTTGGGTATCAGCATCATGATCGTAAGATTGTGGTTTCGATTCCTGGACCGGGTGACGCTTTGTGTTCTTGAGCAAAACACTTCATTTCACGTTGCTCCAGTCCACTCAGCTGGCAAAAATGAGTAACGCTGCGATGGACTGGCGTCCCGTCCAGCTGGGGATCACATACGCCATTGGGGTGCAAGTTTTAAGGCTTTTTGTTTTGCTGGAAATTGTACCTTTTTATATACACGGTAATCATAAATAGAGAACTATTTCTTTCCCATTCAAATATTAATGGAAATTTGAGGTATATCTTTGTTGTTTGCATTCTGTAAGTTATTTGATTTCATTTCTCAACTTACGATTCGTTTCTGTTTAGCTTGTGGCAGTAGTTGTTGTTGCCGTTGATTTTGCTGTCGTTGTGATTGGGTCATAGCATATTATACATAACACGATACCAAGTTATTATTCACGTAAGTCTTGGTTTTTAGGTGTATTTAGCAGATATTGCTCAAGTAAAAGAGCTAAATGATATTATAAGGGCTAAAAAGTTCACTTGATGCTCTAAGTTTCGATTGCATCTACTTGCATTAATGTAATGCCAAGTATCTTGTCCTTCATAAGTTTATGTAGACTGCCCTCTACAACTGAGAGAATTGCCTAAGGTGCATTCAGTTTCTGTCTAACCCAACTTTATCACAATGCTGAGAAATCTTAAACAATGATTTCATCATGTACTCCATTTCCAGTTTACACTACACCTGTTATAATTTTTCTTAAATCTTACAATTTCTATTTCTAATAGCAGCTGTCTTTCTTTCGTTTTTGCTTTTCTTTCTGTCTTTTTCTTTCTACTTTTTTTTATTTATTTATTTCTATCTTTCTGGTTTCCTTTGTTTCTGCTTTTCTTTCTTTCACTTTCCCGTTCCCACAATGCCTCTCTTTATAAACATATTACTCCATCTTGCTCACTCCTACCAAATCTCTTTCCATCCCACCACCTCGCAACTCCTCTTCGTTTTCTTCTTTCTTCTCACTCTCACTAACAATAATACCCCACCCCATAAATATTTAACTCTAACTCACTGTTATATATTTAGCATTATCCATCTGCAAAACACATTATCACTTCTGTTAAGTCATTATCACTCTAAAGCAAACATTAAACTTTAAACGTATCATCTACAATTTACCGTAAAAAAACTCATTTTAAACGTGCATCTTTATCGCAAATACCATCATCATCATCATTACCATCATCCCACTCCTGCCTCCTCCCTCACCACCACTATTATCTTCTTCCCCACCACCGCTGCCGTCGACACTCTTTTCATCATCAGCAGGAGCAGTAATATCCCTAGGAGTAGCTGTGTGGTAAGTAGCTTGCTTGCGAAACACATAGTTCCGGGTTCAGTCCAACTGCATGGCACCTTCGGCAAGTGTCTTCTACTATAGCCTCGGACCGACCAAAGCCTTGTGAGCGGATTTGGTAGACGGAAACTGAAAGAAGCCCGTCGTATTTATGTTTGTATATATATATATATAT
>NC_068990.1:39008139-39010136 GCF_001194135.2 Octopus bimaculoides | reverse complement strand
ATATATATGTATGTATGTGTGTGTGTGTGTGTGTGTGTGTGTGTGTTTGTGTGTCTGATTTGTTCCCCCAACATCACTTGACAAAGGATACTGGTGTGTTTACGTCCTCGTAACTTAGCGGTTCGACAAAGGAGACCGGTAGAATAAATACTAGGGTTAAAACAATAAGTCCTGGGTCCGATTTGCTCGACTAAAGGCGGTGCTCCAGCATGGCTACATTCAAATGACTGAAACAATTAAAAGAGTAAGAGAGTAATTGTTGCCATCTTCATCCGTTGTCGTCAAGATGATCAGCCTCATTATCCTCATATTCATTGTCATCCTATTCCTCATCGTCATCAACCTCATGGTCGTTGTTGTCATTGTGGTCATCCTCATCATCACCATCATCATGAACATCAGCTGCATAGCCATATTCGCCATCAACATCTAAATAACAACATCCATACTTTCAATAAATAATAATGATTTCTGCTGTAGGCAGATGACTAGCAATTTTAAGGTAAGGTGTTAAATGACGCCATCATATCCGAAAGACTGACAGGATTAGTTGACCTACCTCGACAGGATTTGAAACCAGATCGAAAAGAACCAGGAAAGAAATACAGCATGGAAAATAAATCTGTCGCTCTAAAGATTCTGCCAGCACGCTGCCTTAATTGCAGAAAACAATGATAGCAATAAATAACAATAACATCGCCAGCAGCAACAGCGGTTGGAGCAACAATAATATAAACAATAAAAAAATAACAGTTATTATAACGACCATTATACCATCAACATTAACAGGAACCATGGTAGAATGTCAGCGAAAGTAACAGCATGAGCAGTAAGGATTATTTCGTGCCAGTCTCAAATCGTTTCTCTTTTGAAGCCATTTTGCGCATTCTTTGTGATATTAATATCTTGCAAACGATCCGAAACAAAGATAACGCAATAAGTGGCACAGAGGTGATCCTACATTCTACCCTCTTCTTTTTATTTTATTGTATACTATTTATTTTTTTATTTACTCTTTTACTTGTTTCAGTCATTTGACTGTGGCCATGCTGGAGCACCGCCTTTAGTCGACAAATCGACCCCATGACTTATTTTTTGTAAGCCTAGTACTTATTCTATCGGTCTCTTTTTCCGAACCGCTAGGTTACGGGAACGTAAACACACCACCATCGTTTGTCAAGCGATGTTGGGGGGACAAACACAGACACACAAACATATACACAAACACATACATATACATATATATACATATTTACGACGGGCTGCTTTCAGTTTCCGTCTACCAAATCCACTCACAAGGCTTTGGTCGGTCCTAGGCTATAGTAGAAGACATTTGTCCAAGGTGCCACGCAGTGGGACTGAACCCAGAGCCATGTGGTTGGTAAGCAAGCTACTTACCACACAGCCACTCCTATTTATTCAGTTTTTTTTTGTTTTTGATTTGGTGTCGATGAAAATGCTACCACTCATCCTGTGTAGACTCACAGCCATTTGGCACATTCCCTGTTGGTTCCATTTTCAAATCTAACATTGGTGGAATATTAGTTTCAAATTTTCGTACACGACCACCAATTTCGGGGTAGCGGCTAGGTCGATTACATCGACACATCAACCCCGGTGCTAAACCGGTACTTATTCTATCGATCGCGAGATGATGAAAGGTAAAGTCCTCCTCGGCGGAATTTGAATTCAGAACGTAAAGAAGGACGAAATGCCGCTGAGCATTTCACCGTGCGCAGTAACGATTCTGTCGGCTTGTGGCATTCCTTCAGTGGAATATTAACCAGTCATTCATTTCATAATCGTATATAGACGCAGGAGTGGCTGTGTGGTAAGTAGCTTGCTTACCAACCACATGGTTCCGGGTTCATTCCCACTGCGTAGCACCTTAGGTAAGTGTCTTCTACAATAGCCTTGGGCCGACCAAAGCCTTGTGAGTGGATTTGGTAGACAGAAACTGAAAGAAGCCCGTCGTAAATATGTATATATATATATAT
>NC_068990.1:38997232-39002232 GCF_001194135.2 Octopus bimaculoides | reverse complement strand
GGACGTACCTATCATCATTATCATCATCACTCTCCTCCTCCTGGAAAAAGACAGAGACAGACTGAGTAAAGGAATGAGTGAGAGAAAATAAGTATATAGAAAGTTGATATCGTACCAGGACTATTTTGTCACCATAACCATATCACCTATATATGTGTGTGTGTGTGTGTGTGTGTTTGTGTTTGTGTATGAATATGGTTATACATTCGTTGTCTCCCTCTCTCTATTGTTTGTGGGAAAATGCAAGTGCTGCGAATAAAGTCTCTATTTCCTCCTCGAATCCTTCTGAGGAAATCTATGGTGCCTTTACTTTATCCTAAGTAGACCATCTTCAGTTTTCTCAGTTCTTGGATTTAACAGGAACAGACATTTGGTTGATAAGTGTAGCTATTTATTCTGATAGCGAGCCACAAAATATCAAGCGAATGAGACTGAGATATATAAATATGACAATATCATTTCCTGTATAATAAGTTGGCGAGCTGGCAGAACTGTTACCGTGCCGGAAAAAATGCTTAGTGGCATTTCTTCCGTCTTTACGTTCTGAGTTCAAATTCCGCCGAGGTCGACTTTACCTTTCATCCTTTCGAAGTTGATTAAATAAATACCAGTTGAACACTGCGTCAATGTAACCCCAACTACCCGAAATTGTTGGCCTTGTGCGAAAATATGAGACCAAAATTATTTCATGTATAGATGAGCCATTCTTGTATGTATGAATCTAAATAAACCCTTTTTAAAGTAGTCTATTGTGAAACGTGTTCAAGCTAGGAAGGCTATTTGACCGCCGTTTATTGTAGATTGAGCAATCTCATGCACTTTCTCTAATTAACTTGGTACACAGTAGACTAGTAAAACTGTTGCTACTCCAAAGATGTACGAAAAGGAATCGGCATATACCTGATCCTCAGTGGAGTGGATTGTTAAAACCTCAGGCAAAACGCCTTGCGATATCATTTCCTGTCTCCACAATGTGAGTTGAAATTCAGCCAAGCTGAATAAGTTGGTTTCAAATTTTAGCAAAAGACATTTTAACTTCGGTTGCATCGATCCCAGAGTTCAACTAGTATTTATTTTATCGACTCAGAAAAGATGAGAAGCAAAGTGGACCTCGGTAGAATTTGAGCTCAAACCGTAAAAACAGACGAAATACCGCTGCTCAACTGGTACTTACTTCCACGATCCTGTATAAATGAAAAGCAAAGCCGACCTCGGCAGAATCTGCACTCAGAAGGTAAAAACGGGCAATCTGTCGTATGTATGGGAAGTGTAAAGTAAGTAAATATCTTTTCCCCTGAAATTTATCTATTTGGGTACGCTTTCATACAAAATATACACATACAACCGCTCGACTTTTTCATCAGCAGGCAACCAAAAGGAACAGTATTTGAAAATCATTCATTTATATAGCCTGGAAACAGAATCTATCAAAAGTCACCAAAATGCCACGGATTAATGTTACAGAGCAAAACTCTGAAGAAAAGTTCTCGAATTTATGAATTTAACATTAAATTTAACAGAATTACAATGCTTTCGACGTAAATTTAAAAATTGCTTAATGAATTTGAATATAATATCAAAAGTACGTGGAATCTGTAACTATAATACAAAATAATATAACATATCATAACATAATATAATATAATTCAACTATAAGACGATCTAAACGGAATAAGGTAAGAATGACAAATAGGTATATTAGACTACATATATTTTTTACCCTTACAAGATCTGTGATTCTGACTGAGTCTTTGTTAAGAAACTCAGTTCACAACAGTGAGGTGCTGCTTTCAATTCCATTGCACGGCATCTCAAGACAGTACAATTTGCCAAATCATTCGGTCGACTAAGCTTTGCGGATGAAACTAGGTAGACAGAAACTGTGTGGAAGCATATAAGATGGATTTCATTTGTAATTCAATGGTTCAAATTTCGTCAAACGGAGTCACACTAATTGTAAAAGTCTGTGGAACGCCCGTCCAATTGTCTAGAGTTCAAGAAGCAAGTAGTTCAGGACTTCGAACAACTAAACACTCACCGTCGACACCAACGAATATCCATTTACTTGTCAGAATCCGTGTCTGTGAGTCTCTGGGTGATTCCGTAGGGTTTTGTGAATGCCTGGCGTACATTTTGAATTCGAATTTGTGTTGCTATGTGATGCGCACACGCACACACACTCGCGCGCGCACACACACACAAACACACGCACGCACACACATACACACACACACACATACAGACAAACACACACACACGTGCGCAAGCACATATTTACATAAATTTGTGTGTATGGATATGAGCTACTATGTGTGTGCATGTATAAACATAATTTACAAATGCCAAAATATATATGCAATACTTATGTATGTATATACTACATATATGTGTGTGCATGTGTGTGTGTGTGACTATATGGGCGTATGTGTTAAAGAATAAACACGTACCTCCGCATATTACTATTTATATAATTTTTTTTCTTTCGGTATTTTCGTCATCTGGAAATTATATCTTTCAATTAATTTCTCATATTTTTAGGTGTAGTTTTCTAAAATTATAATATACTTTCGACAAAGATAAATAAAGATGTTTATTTTTCTCCAGAGTTTTTACTTTATTGTATTTTAAATATCCTCCTTCAGTTCTTCTTCTTCTTCTTCTTCTTCTTCTTCTTCTTCTTCTTCTTCTTCTTCTTCTTCTTCTTCTTCTTCTTCTTCTTCTTCTTCTTCTTCTTCTTCTTCTTCTTCTTCTTCTTCTTCTCCTCCTTCTTCTTCTTCTTCTTCTTCTTCTTCTTTTTCTTCTTCTTCTTCTTCTTCTTCTTCTTCTTCTTCTTCTTCTTCTTCTTCTTCTTCTTCTTCATCATCATCATCAACATCATCATCATCATCATCATCATCATCATCATCATCATCATCATCATTAATGGCGATGGATTGGTAATCACAACAAACGTCCGTAAAAAATGTTTTGCGTTATTTCTTCTGGCTAATTGTTGTGACTTCAAAAGTGTTCAGCCTGTCTCTATCATCCCTTCGGGGGTCGATGAAATAATGTAGAGTCAGGTATTGGTGTTCATGTAAACGACTAACGCCCTGCCCTCAAGTTTCCTGGCCTAGTGCCAACATTTGAAATTATTACTATAATTATTGTTGTCCATTTTGTTCTTATTCTTGGTCGTGTACTATGCTTGTTATTTATAATTACCGATGATATATTGAGCAGAAAGGAAGCCAAAATCTGAGAACTAAGGTTCTGTTAAATTTGTAACAGTTCAGTTTTGAAAGCGTTTGAAGTGAATGGGGTGGATATGCGCAGTACCCATGAGGACAATGTTTTGTAGTGCTGTCTTGGTTTCTGATATTTCAACAGAGTTTAAGTGTGCCTTTTCGTATTGTCCCTATAGCCCCCATGATTACAAGCACAGCTATTTTTCTTAGATGCCATATTTTTGAAACCTATTTCAAGGTCATATTTACTTAACTTTTCAAGTGTTTTACAAAATTGCAACAATCTGCTAGCATATTATTATTACTAGTGGGACCCGTGGAAATTCCACAGAACGAAAAAAATTAAGAGAAGCTATTTAAGAGAGAAAGGATTTTTTGCAAATTTATTTTTATTTTGTAAAGTTATTTCACTTCCAGTTACTATAATATATTATATGATTTTAAAATTTCCATCTGCTAAGCACTTTATATTTCTCTCTTTTCTCTACATCTTCAACAAATTTTTTAACCACGTAATTCCTCCCTTCATGTCTTTAACACTTCTCTCTTTCTCACTTCCACTCACTTTCACCAACTACACGAATGACAGCATAATGCATCGGCTGGCAATTTGCTCTCTTACTACCTCTCATATTCCTTCTCCTACTCTCTCACTCCACCTTCTTCTTTCTAACAATCTAAAGCTTAAAGTGTGAAAAAACAGGTAGAAGAAGAATAATATTATAGACTTAGTTCAACAAACAAATGTTTTTTACTATCATCACATCATCATCATCACTATACTTTTCAATAAGAAAGCTTATTTCATTTCAATTTAGCTGTTTGTTTACATCTATTTCTTCCTATCGGTGTATCTCTACTGTGACAATACAAACGCTATCTGCCTCTCTCTTCCTCTCCATCTCCATATCTCTCCTTCTCTGTCTTTCTCTCTCCTTCTCTCTCACTCTCTTTCTTTCTTTCTTTCTTTCTCTCTCAATGTAATTGCTTTCGCTGTCCATCTCTCTATCAGCCGTTCAAAATTATTTTAAGAATCATGACATCCCTACCGAGCTATATCCATCTTATACCATAAGTACGTTATCGTTTTCTGGAAATTAAGACTCATCTAACTATTACCCTAATTAATATCTATGCTTCATATTTCAAGTTAAGATGTTTCGCTATTTTTCTTATTTGTATTGTCCCCTTTTGAAATTCATAGGATATATATATATATATATATTATATTTTGCCCGTTGTCTTTTATATAATGTTCAAGGAATGTCTGCCTAATATGTTTATTTCTGAAAATCAGGATACTCTAGAGCTGAGGCGGGGCAACTTATTTTGGTTCTTCGTTTTCAAACACCTCTATGAATTAAGTATAATCTAATATGACCACAATAAAGAAACTTTTTATTAAATATACGAGGAAAATGTAATTATATATTTATTGTGAAAATGCAGTTCTAAATATTAAAGTAAGAAATTAAAATGTAAATTTGCGGTTGATTGTGCCAATATTTTCTTAGATTGTCTTTGCTATATATACAAAGATGCGTTTGCATGTTTGTCGGAGAATGAGTGTATTATGCAAATGTATATATATTTTTTGCATGTGGATGTGTGTGCATGTATGTATATACGTATGTCTCTATCTATCTCTCAATCTATCTATTTCTCTCTCTCTCTATATATATATATTATTATTATTATATATATACATATATATACATACATACATACATACATATATATATATATATATATATATATATATATATATATATA
>NC_068990.1:38993764-38996701 GCF_001194135.2 Octopus bimaculoides | reverse complement strand
TATATATATATATATATATATATATATATATATGTGTGTGTGTGTGTGTGTCTGTGTATATGTATATACGCACAAACATAAGTATAGTTGTATGTGTATGTTTATTTCTGTTGAAAGTGTCTTGGAATTGTGGTGTAGGAAAGAGAAATAAATATTAACATATATTATCTCAATTCAAAAGATGTTATGAATTTGTGTTCAGTACGTATATCGTCTATGAACTCGCAATGTATTCGGGAAATATTTAATCACAGTGTATACACACAGTGTGAATAGAAGGATGCTTTCTTGATGATCAGCATTTCTAAGGCGCCACCATGTGTATAGAGGACAAAAAAGATGAAACGAAAGAATGAATGTGATGCTTCTGCCGGAGAGAATGTTTCAAAGTTTCTGGACATAACGTTATTCATAATGTATGCCAATTCCAAGTTGGAAGAAAGTTCTAGCTCAAATATTTGCAGAATATAGTTTATAAATATTGTTGAACCATGTAACAGGCTTGTTAGAGGACAAAGCATTTAGAATTAAGTAGGAGGCTTAGAGTAGTTAAGGCAAGTGGGGCAAGAAAATGAAGGCAAAATACTAGAAGGTTTTCTTTTTATGTATAACGATACCAAGCGTAAAGGGTTTTTTTTATTTGTGAGACAGAGTCAGGGCAAATTACTCTCCGTTTAGTATCACACATGGCGAAATCGGCAAGGTGTCAATGGAAAAAGTTGTATAAGATCCATTAAAGTTAGAATGTTAAAAGTTTATTCCAAATGATAGAAGCATTCCAGTAATAGAAGAATATGTTGCAGAAATTGTCTGAAGAATAAATACTAAATGGATCATAGGAAGGAAAATAGGAAAAATATTTTCTAGTTTTCGGTAATGACTGATGGAATTATGAGCTATTTCTATTTTCAATGTCATTGTGGTATGTCTTGATTGCCTATGTGCTTCAGAAATATTTATAAAGCGAGACAAAAACTATGGTATCATTGTAAACTGTAACACAAATCTACCGCTGATGTAGCTGCTACTACTACTACTACTACTACTACTACTACTACTACTATTACTACTACTACTACTATGGCTGCTGCTGCTCCCTTTGTTTTTACCTCGTTTGTAATTCGTAGGATATTGTCGCAATATCACGTTAATTCAACCTGAAAATATTCATGGGTAGATCTGTGTACCATATACTCAATCACTTATAACGCATTTTCACGAAGAAATAGTCACTCTATACGAATAGTATAGTTGTTGTTCAGGGTTTGAACGTCTTTGACAATAGGTACGATCGATCAGATGAATGTTGCTGCCAAATATCAACAACAGCAGAAACAGCAAAACTCACTCACATCACAAATAAATCGTCTTCACTTTCAAGGTTGAATTATAATACAAAAGCAGAAAAGGAAAACAAGCAGCAGTCATTTTAATGTATATTATGATATAAAGATTAAAAAATACAATGTTTTTAAATGTTTTCAGTAGGATTAAAGTCGTTTGACAGATTAATAATTAGATTAATACTCACGAGTCTATAACCTGCTTCTAATACAATTAGAGCGTTCGCAGTTTGTTCAATGTAGGTTATCAAGTACAAAATTAATGCACAGGGTGATACAGACCAGTCGTTGTTGTTGTTTGTTTGTTTGTTGTTGTTGTTGTTGTTGCTCCTGCTGTTATTGTTTGTTTAGCTGCTGGTCAGTTGTGGTGGAATAAGCATCATCGGTCTCCTCGACCATGATCATGTCTTCTTTTTAAGGTTATATATTAATGCATTATTTAACGCACTTTTCTTTTCATGTTTTGAGATCCATGGTGTGGTTCGATTGATATTTCAAGAAGTTTGAACAACCACGTAAAGGCTTTCTTGCTGGTTCCAGTTACAAACTATTATCTATTTGATACAGGATATGTACCCCCCCCCACTCACCCACCGCAATGATATTGATAAAAGAAATGAACTCTGAAGCTATTGATAAATGATCTGTATACCGAAGGCACTGATAAGATATGTGTTCCGAACGTATTGATAAAGAATCCTTATAAGTTACCCGTAGTTATTGATAAGAAATACGTGCTCTTCCGTTATTGTTGAAGGATATGTACGGTATGTACCTTGAAGGTACTACTAAACAATATATACCCTGAAATTATTCATATACGTAATATACCAGGAAGCTATTGATACAAGATATGTATACTGACGGCACTGATAAAAGATAAACACCTTGATCCTACGGATAAAGGCTATGTGCCAAATAGTAATTACCAAATGATACATGCCCTGAAGAAAGGATATGTGCACTGACGTTATTGATGATGTCACGGGAATACTGTGTTTAAAATGAGTCAAGACCTATAATGGTGAGTCTCCTTCTATAAGACTGTATCTGCATAGATGGCCAAAAGCTTTGGAGACAAGTTCTGGAACCGGGACTACAAGCGAATACTTTTTGCGAAGCATAGACGTTTTTACAAGCTTATTCAAATATTAATATTGAATAAAGTAAACGATTGTTATTGGATAACAAAACAGAATCAGCAAAACACACACACACACACACACGCGCGCACACACACACACGCGCGCACGCGCGCGCGCGCGCGCGCAAATTTATAGCAGCGACTCCATCTAAGAATATCTGAAGAAGAATTTGTAATCCGAAATATCATCGGACTATAGATAGCTAAATTACAACAGGTATATAGTCCATTTTTTGTATTATAGTGTATTGTTGTACCATTCAAAACTTTTTATTCTTTGCTTCAAGCGAACTACAATAGTCTCCTATAAATATGTATGTTTAGTGTTAACTGTCGGGAAGAATGTTTACTCAATACCATAGTAGAAATTAATATATTTTATTTTAGTCGAGTCAGTCAACGAAAATAAAATATATGCGCGCGCGCGCGCGCGCGCGCGTGTGTGTGTGT
>NC_068990.1:38990251-38993754 GCF_001194135.2 Octopus bimaculoides | reverse complement strand
GCGCGCGCGCGTGTGTGTGTGTGTGTGTGTGTGTGTGTGTGTGTGTGCGTGTGTGTGTGTGCGAATGTGCTGATATAAAAGGCAAAGAATGAGCCTGGTTGTTGCTTATCTGCAAGTCAGAATTACTCTTCCGATCTATAGTCAAATTGCTCAAATTCTTGATTTGTAATTCCATTATTAAATAGGCCTTTATTTTAAGAACATCCTCCGAGATTTGCGTAGGTTTTGACATTTTTTCTACTCGAAAGCGTGTGCAATGCATCATTATGCATTAATGTGTTAGATGACAAAACATCTCCTGACAGGCTATCAACATAACACTTCCAAGTTTTGACGAATTCAATCCTAAGAGATACAAGTCAGCTCTTGTCTGTTTGGCATTCTAGGTAATATCATTCGATAGGTTTTGTTTAACAAAGCGATTAATTTAAATTTTTTATAATGGTTAAAACGGACAATATGCTTTCACAATTTTAGCTTGAACTGTGTGAAAACATATGGCTTCTGTATACGGCTGCAAGACAAGTATGGAATTCTGTCTAAACAGCTATACATACCTCACCCTTATTTATGGAACTAAGTAGGTACGCATATACCCATCCACACAGACATACGCACGCACGCACGCACACACACATACACACACACACACACACACACACACACACACACACACACACACACACACACACACACACACACACACAAACATAAGCATACATGTATATGGGTGTGGTGTATAGACACATGAATATATATATATGTGAACGTGTGTACGCGTGTATGTATGTATAATTAATTTTAGTTCGTAATTTAGGAACAATAATGTTGCTATACGACAGAATGTTATAACTACGCTAATATATATTGTGACGAAGCATGGCGCATGATTCTTTGATAGTTTCCCTGGAAAAACAGTGGGTTCCACTTCAACTATTTTGTTATCCATTTAGTTAACAGAAAATATATGAAGTTGTACAAACTCATGTAACGAGAATATGCAAACGTTTGCAGTTAACGTGTAAACGTGACTGGTGGAATCTTCTATAACCAAAATAGAACCCAATGACCTGCTATCACCATGGAAATTTCAATTGAACATATTCTTGATAGTAAAACGGGCGTCTGATGCAGTAAGTCAAGAAACTTTAACATAATTCATATTACATAGTGATGAGTATAATCTTCAGCGTGTAACCGATATTCTTGTTCTTTGATCAACACTTATACCCGTATTTTCAATTCTTAGTTAGAAGTAGGAAATAGCGAGACAGACGCACAGACAGCTTGTGGCACCGATTTTACTCATGCAACGCCGACATTTGCATACTACATATTTTGCTTCATCAAATAATATGTAGACATAATGGTCTCTTGGCTCCAATATCGTTTATCTTTGTCCGTAATTTTTCTTTAAACAATATTATTTCCTTATACGTCTTTTCATTATATATTTATTTAGTTATATTCTTTATCCCAGACATTTCTTTGGCGTTAGTTAATTTTTTTTTATTTTGTGTTTGCAACTTCTCATTTTTCTGATATTGATTTAAATGTCGAAAAGTATAGCAGTAAAAACAACCACAATAGTAGCAACAGCAGCAGCATGAATTATACGCATATTTGTGTGTGTGTGTGTGTGTGTGTGTGTGTGTGTGTGTGTGTGTGTGTGTGTGTGTGTGTGTGTGTGTGTGTGTGTGTGTGTGTGTGTGTGTGTGTGTGTTTGTGTGTGTGTGTATGGGTCTATTACATTAATCCTAGCGTTCAACTGGTACTTATTTTATCAACTCTGAAGTCGACCCCGGCTCAAATACGCGTTGCACGTCTGTGATTACTGAACTCGCATACAAACTTTAACGACGTCAAGTGTTCTTCAATTTCCACCTAAGTATCACGCTCCTCGACTTTATTATTATAAATAAGATAAATAGTGAGATTGATAACGTCGATATCTCAGCACTAAAAAATATTCAGAACAAGTACATCGTAGAAAAACCTTTAAAAACCATCCTCCCTACGAAAATAACATGATTAACCGTTCTTCGAAAATAAAGAAACTTCATCATTGATTTTCCGCCCAGGCAAACTGTGGTCACGGTTGCTTGTATAAATGGAGATAACCTAGAAGACTTTATCAGGAAGCAACGTAACTTACTTAATCTTATCAGATCAGTAGATTTGGATGTGGTGCCCATCAGTGAGACCAGGATTTTCGGCGTACACGCAGTTCATGCATTTATCAAACTGCCTAGTTTTGCAAAATTGTTTTAGAAAGATATGGACCTCGATATCTGAGCAACCTTCTTAACTGCGACGTTTAAGTCGAGAATCCTTGATGCAAACAACAGCTAACTCTGTCATGTCTTGATTTGTGCTCAACAGGTGTTATTATTATTATTATTATTAGTATTATTATTTATGTATCTATTTATTTAATCTAACCCATGATGATGATGGAGAGTTATGAAAATACTCATGTCTAGCAATTATTTGAGCTTTAGGCAGACGGCCAACAATATTGCAGGAGGGGCATTTAATGGCTATCATCCATCTCTACACACAAAATCTCTCGTATCAAATCTTTCATGAGACGAATACATATTCAAAATCGACCTAAGTATTTACTTATTTTCTTAACGTGCAGTTTGCCGTTGTAAAATAGTGAAAGCAAAATGTCCTTATAAGATGATTGTATATTGCGATAGAAACTGCAATGAGGACAGTGACATCCCGTAATTTATAAAATAATTGTGGAAAACAATAAAAGAGTTTACCTTCCCAAATATAGACATTGCCTTTCATATATTTTTAACATCAATGATCACAAATTACTCAGATGAGTGTTCATTTTCTCTAGTATATTATAAATCCCATCAGAACAAGGATGCTTTATCTCTAAGTGTAGAAGCAGATGTGTTACGCATGATTGATTTTGAGGATCTGATCAACGAACAACTGCAATTAAAAATGTAAGAGAAAACTTTTCAAATATAAATAAAGTGGATGTATGTTGTTGTTCCTTCTCGAGCCATACCTAGCTCATAAGGGCTGGTTCCCGGTTTCATTAGCGTATAGGTTCCCCATCTGGATAGGATGCCGATCTGTCCGCAAGTGAGTTACTAGTTGCAGGAGGAAAGAGCGAAAGCAAGTTGTGGCGAAAGTGTCAGCAGAAGTTCGCCATTACCTTCTACCGGAGCCGCGTGGAGCTTAGGTGTTTTGTTCATAAACACACACATCACCCGGTCTGAGATTCGAACCCGTGATCACTCGACCACGATTCCGCTGATCTAACCACTAGGCCATGTGCCTCCACTAAAGTAGATGTCTATAAAAAATAAATGTTATTTTCCATCTTACTGCTATTTCTATTTCAATTTTTGAAAAATAAAAATATATTTTATGGTTTATTCTTGTTTCTATTTAGAATTATTTATATATGGGACAACAACATCCTTTAGGTACTTAGGGCCCCAATGCGCCTTAATTCGGCGCTGGGTCGATGT
>NC_068990.1:38984500-38989746 GCF_001194135.2 Octopus bimaculoides | reverse complement strand
GATCATAATGACTCAGTATCCTGGTGACATGTATTTCGAGACGTTGCAGCCATTGAAAATACTGTTGAGTCCCAGTTTATTTTAATTTTTGCATTATTTATTATTTATTTATATATTTTTGCTTGAATAAAGCAAGAAGTTTTAATGAAATAGCAGTAAGCAAAATTATCAACAAAGAAATAGCTAACTAAAAATAAATATGAAAAATAAATTAATAAATTGAAAGAAGCAGATTATATCAAAGAAAACCGTGTAACACGTCACCAGTTCTATCATTTACAGTTCTTCCATTGCTTTGCGTCTGTCTGATATTTTAAAATGGAAGCAAAATGCATCAAATTCGCATTTAGTTTTTATCATATTTGTAATCTCGTGAAATTAATCTGATATTTATTCAGTGAGACATTTTGAAATTTAGCACCACCGCCACTGCCACTCCCGTCACAAAACACTACTACTACTACTACTACCACTACTACCGATACTGCTACTACTACTACTACTACTACTACTGCTGCTGCTGCTGCTGCTGTTGCTGCTGTTGCTGCTGCTGCTGCTGCTGAAGAGGATGACGATGATTCTGGCGTTGCTTGCCTCAAGAAGAGCAAGAGATGTGCAAAATGTAATAAACTAAATATCTTCTAGTCTATAGTTGGTGTCATAATCGTCGTTGCTGCGGATGCATGTTGTTGACATAGTTCTCAGAGAGATTCAGCGTGAAACAGAATGTGACAAGGCTGACTCTTTGAATTACAGGTACTACTCATTTTTGCCAGCTGAGTGGACTGGATCAACGTGAAATAAAGTATATTGCTCAAAGACACAACGCGCTGCCGTGAATCGATCTCACGTCCTTACGATCGTGACTCGAAAACCCTAACCACTAAGCCTATTCCCTTAGACTCACGTTAATCGGATACGATTTGGAAATAGACAAATGTCAATATTTCTTTTCTCCTCTAGGCGCAAGGCTAGAAATTTGGGGGGCGGATGAGCCAGTTGATTAGATCGGCCCCAGTACGCAGCTGGTACGTAATTTATCGACCCCGAAAGGCAGAAAAGCAAAGTTGACCTCGGCGGAATTTGAACTCAGAACGTAAAGACAGACGAAATACCGCTAAGCATTTTCGCCCGGCGTGTTAATGTTTCTGCCAGCTCGCTGCCTTAATACGTTAATATTTCTGAGTCGAGACCTTATTAGTGGTAATAGAAAAAAATGTATCCACTGCACATGTAATATTTTCTTTATATTTGTGCACCTTTTATTTTACAAACAGTTTAGTCACCAGTTGCTCTGAGTCGTTATGCTTATTTACAACCTAATAAGATTAATCCTGCAGATCTGTTCGTTGGCATACTTTCAGATTTTAGCCATCAAACAATAAGAACGTTAACAACAAAATCTACTACTACTACTACTATTACTACTACTACTACTACTACTACTACTGCTGCTGCTGCTGCTGCTGCTGCTGCTGCTACTGCTTCTAGTTGTAGTAGAAGCAGCAGCAGCACTACTACTACTACTACTACTACTACTACTACTACTACTAGTAGTAGTAGTAGTAGTAGTAGTAGTAGTAGTAGTAGTAGTAAAACCCTATCAAACCCTAAATGACACAGTCGTTTGAAGAAACCATAGATTGGGAAATTAAACAAACGGGATCTCGTTTACCACCCAGTAAGCTGTTACATTCTCTGCCCCGTTTTCACTGTGGAATTGTTTACTTTACCAAAGTACTGTAACGTGAATCTGTGTCACTAATTCGATAAAAGGTGTCACTATCTTCAATAGAACAAGTATATTGCTAATCTAGATCTGTCGACCTACTTAATATATAACTCAATGTACTGACCCATTGCCGCAATCGTCAATTCAGTTAAACTTATACATAGACTAGCAACCATCTCATATTTATATCATTCATATAAAGATTATTTTGCTAAATATTAAGTGAAAGTCTGTTTATTGTCTGAAGTAAATAGTAAATAGATTATTTAGAATATTTTACAAGTTTAGTAATATCATTAAATATACAGATCCTATGAAAACTATAAATGACCAGCAATAATTTGAATAGCAACAATGAGCTTCGATGTTTTTTTAATTATAAGACATTGATATTGTAGAAAGTTGTTTAATGCTAGATTGCCTACAAGGATTCTTTCATAGCATATACCGCACTTAGAATATATATGAGTATCAGTAATGGTTTGAAATGAAGGTTACACATCAGGTTCACCACGATAGATATCCGATAGTATTCTGATCAAGTAAAATATTCGTTGACCAGCAGTGTTTCATTTAACTCACGTATCAATCGTTCGACATGATATTTGCCAAACATAAGGTTTCCAACCATCGTATGAATAAATAGCACTCGTTTTTCCCGTGTTAAATTCGCAACTTTTCATTATCCTCAAACATTATCCTTGATAAGAAGTACTGCTAAACTTTACAATCGCTTCTATAGATATCCTACCCAACAGAAATAGGAACTCGAAATTCAAGAAAATATATTTTCTTTTGGAACTGACCAAAATACATAAAGAACTATTTCCCAGCACTGTTGAATACATTGTGAATATGTAAGACAAACAGATGTTTCCCAGGCGCCATCATATCTGCTATCATATTTACATATCAAGTGTATGTAGATCTACTACTACCACCACTACTACTACTACTACTACTACTACTACTACTACTACTACTACTACTACTACTACTAATACTACTACTACTACTACTAGTAGTAGTAGTAGTAGTAGTAGTAGTAGTAGTAGTAGTAGTAGTAGTAACAATAATAATAATAATAATAATAATAATAAACACGCATACATATACACACAGTCACAAACATTTATATTTTAGTTGGGTATCAAGTATTACGGTTATGAATCCAACCTACTATCTGCTACCTCTATCCTACATCTGCTCTCATCTGCTGCCATCGCGTTACACATTCCATACACACGGCAGCGATCTCAGTCTTTGCTATGAATTACTATCATCACATGTTTTTAACATATTGGTGTAATTTCACTTTGTTTAACACAACCCATCTCCCGTAAAATGTTATTCACAGACTTCCCAGTATCTCAGTATCCTATACAATCATAATAATCAAGATAAAAAAGAAAATATACATTAAAATGCAAACATCTATCATTTTGATACTGTTAAAATAGAAAAAAGCAATAAAAAAAACAAGATAGAAGGAAAAAAAAACGCATTGCATCTAAATATATCGACCTAGATTTAAACTAAAATAATAAAAACTCGTAAAAAAGTTTTGTTGAAACCCAACCTTTCAGTGTCAATTTATTGTATTAACGTTTTACTTTCTTTCCCAGAGAAATATGATTTATCAACGCTAGTGTGCCTTGAAGTTTAATATTATCGCTGCTGTTAATATTATTATTCGTGGTGGTGGTATGTTGATGATGGTGGCTTTTTTTTTCTGTAATTTACTTTAATATTTATCTATGATTTAATAAAAAATGAATAAAATAAAATAAAATAAAGGAAAAGGAAAAGACAAGTTTCACTTACATTTATTTGCTGTTTGAAATTTGAAATTGTAGAGTATCGTGGTTGGAGCAGCTGTGTTTTAGAAAATAAAAACAGACTAGAGAAATTATAAATAAAAAAAAAAAGGAAGTGTTGAAAAGATGGATTGGTAGGATGTAGAATAAGATATTTTATTAATGAAAACAAGAACTACAAACCGGGAAAAATAATATACAAATACAAATAAATGAATAATATAAATTTTAACATGGTGGGAATGAAAGAGATAGGAAGAGAAAAAATTGTACTGAAATCATGGAGAAGAGGTAAACTATACTTTATTAGGCCACCCATTACTTCGTATTTTAAGTATATCGTTTTTCTGTACTTTTATTTTGATTCGTACTATGTACTTCGGGGACCAAAGACAGAGAGTAAGTAAAATATCGTCCTAAATGTCAAAATAGTAATACTGATCCAATACCCAGTCATAGATACTTAATTTTACATAGTGAGTTATTTGATAACTGATTGAGTGGAATAAGTGATGGACATTTTGCACATGATACTTGAATTTTGAATTCACTAATGTTATTATGTTGTGTATCTAGGAAGACATTGTGTCTAGAGAGAAATATTTACTCTACACGGGCTTAGTTCACTAAAATGGAATAGACAGCAAGAATTTACCAAGGATTGATGTTGTCACATCCAGGAGAGTCATCCACTTCATGTAATAAAACTCTAGCTGAAACCTGGCGCTCAAACTGTATCTCAAGTATTTGGCGACATATTATACTCACACACTTAATAGTCAGTTAAAGAATGAACACGACAACATATCATTACCAAATCTCTCATTAAAATATCAAGATAGTGTAGTCAAAAAATAAACTATTAGATATTTCATCTTTGAGGAAGGTAAAAATAATATAGTTAAAAATAAGCTAAACTAAACAGCATAAGATATAATGTATCTTACGAATTGAATCTCGAAAAAACATGGTAATATGCTATCTCAAAATTCATCTATGATTTTTCAACCATCCATACCAAATTTTCTTATGATGGTAATGATCAAGATTAAAGGTGGGGTTCAACACAATTCTGGAAATCCCTGACTCTAATTATTATCACAAATGTAATATGGGCAATTATTTGAACCATAGGACTATAATTATTGGCAACATATCTCTCTCATTATTTCAATGTTAAATATGACTGTGTATTATGTTTAACAGTGAATGGTGGAGTTCCGGAATGAGTAGCTCGCGGGACAAAGACTCTGTACGATCGAAATTCTTTCTTTTTCTTCTGAGTTCAAATCCTTTTGGGGCCAACGTTATTTGTCACAAAATGAGTAACATTATTGTTGCACGAAAATCAGAGGGGTAATATATATATATATATATATATATATATATTGAGATATGTATGTATGTATGTATGTATGCATGGATAGATGGACGGATGGATGGATGGATAGATGGATAGATGGATGTATATATGTGCGTGTGTGTATCTGTGAATGAATATATGTATGAATGTACATACAAACACCCATGTATATACATATAGATAGATACAGACACACATATATATACATACACACACACACACACACACACCCACACACACACAAACACACACACACACGCACACACACACATATATATATATATATACATGTACATATATATTTATCTATATGTGTGTAGATATATATATATAT
>NC_068990.1:38983277-38984229 GCF_001194135.2 Octopus bimaculoides | reverse complement strand
ATATATATATATATATATATATACTTTATATACACCGCTCAGAAAGAGAAAGAGAGAGAGAATGTAAGAGACAGAGAGGTAGTGATATGTTGTGTTCTATTGATGCCACTAATGCTGTTATTATGCGCATCACTGACCTTAATGAAGTGAAAAAAAAACTCAACATCCGGGAATCGAACACATTCCTATATTTTGTAAAGATACCAAGCTAGTTTTAAAAGGAAAAAGCCGCCGTTTAGATTTCAATGATCAGTGTGCGGAATTTTACGCTTAGAAGCGGGTACATATCTGAGTAAAGTATCCAGAAAAATATAAAATATAGCTATTAAATGTAAAAGCAATAACAGCAACGATAATAACAACAATAACAATAATAATGATAACAACAATAATAAAACAAAATCAGGAGAATAAAACTCTGAATTCTAAATAATCAAAATCTGAAAACCTCTTGTTGAAATCAAGGGAAGGACAAAATATCACAAAAGCAAGAAAAACTGGATTGAAATTATATTTATTAGAAAAAAGAAAATCAACATATGAAAAAATAAAAACAATAAAAAACGTTGATTTAAAATGAATTAAGGAAAAATAAAAAATAAAGACAAACAAACATTATATATACAAAGCGGGAGAGAGAGAGGGGAGATAGAGTGAGAGGAAATGAGAAAAAATAACAATATATAAACACAAATTTTTATTTTTTTAAGTAGTTTCGCTTCGAAATCACTGATAGAAGTTGATATGAGTAAAAACAGTTTTTTTTTTCCATTGAATGATTGTGAAAAATATAGAAGAAACAAACCCAACATACAAAAATACATAAACACTTTACAAATACAAAAGAACACACTTGAACACAGAGATACACACACACACACACACACACACACACACACACATATATATATATATATATATATATATATATATATATATATATATATATATA
>NC_068990.1:38975927-38980927 GCF_001194135.2 Octopus bimaculoides | reverse complement strand
GAGAAATGCTTAGCGGTATATCGTCCGCCGTTACGTTCTGAGTTCAAATTCTGCCGAGGTCGACTTTGCCTTTCATCCTTTCGGGGTCGATAAATTAAATACCAGTTACGCACTGGGGTCGATGTAACCGACTTAAGACCTTTGTTTGTTCTTGTTTGTCCTTGTTTGTCCCCTCTATGTTTAGCCCCTTGTGGGCAATAAAGAAATAAGAAGCTGAAAGAAGTTCGTAGATAGATAGATAGATAGATAGATAGATAGATAGATAGATACATAGATTGATAGATAGATAGATAGATAGATAGATAGATAGATAGATAGATAGATAGATAAATAGATAGATAGATAGATATGTATGTATAAATGTACGTGTATATATTTCTAGGTGTCATTGTGTTGTGTTTGTCTTCCACCGCCGTTTAACATGTGGTGTTGGTTTATTAAGGTCTTTTAACTTAGCGGCTCTGCATAAAGAACAGTAGAAAAACACCAACCACAACATTAGGTTACTCTGGTCCTTGTGTAAAATGGACCAAGACAGTGCCAGGTGAATTTGTAAGATCTAAGAAACTGCTCACAATGAAGAATGAGCAACACCATCGAGAGCCTATAACTACTAGGCCTGTTAAACGCTGAAGGTACCATCGGTGCTGCGATATGGGCTTTGATGAACATGTGAGGAATGAATACTATCTGCGGATAGAAATATCTATAATGTTGCTGAATCAGCAAGAGAATTCAAGAAGGGAAGGTAAGAAATGGCAGATCAATTAACTGGAAAGAGAAAAAAAGACATGGCCAATTTCTGCACAAAGCTGAGTATGCTCTGAGTAAAGGATGCTGTTGTGGCTGACACATGGAAGCATGGAACGAGAACCGAAAGAAAAGGCATGTATCGAGCATAGCACAAGTATAATTGGAAAATATCAGTTAATGAAACCGTGAAGTAGGAACTAAACATGCAAAATAAGCTTTGGTTTTGTATTTGACTTGAAAGATTCTTTATGTGAATTCGCCAATATTAACAACACGTGCACGAGTTCATTTCCACTTCCTTATTATTAATGAATTCGTTAATGTCTACCCAACTAGGCAATCGAAAAGTTTGTTTAACTTGTTGGATATATAGTCAAAAGTTTTATTTTTTCTAGTTTTAAATAAAAAGAGAAAGCGATTAACTGTTTAACTAACAAGTTAAACAAGCAATCGATTACTTAGTTGGATAGATATTTAAACAATTGATTTATTATAAAGCACTGGAATTGAAACGGTGCGTGAGTTATTGATATTGGGGTAATAACTGTCCCAAGACACAACAAAAGGCAAAATAAAGTTTATAAGAAACCCAAATCTATCCTAGAACAACCACAAAATACTGCGTATCAAATCCCGGGACATCAAACACAAATAAAAAGTAGATATAAGAAAATATGGAATGTCTCAAAGGCAAATTGCTCAGAACACAGCAATTGAAAATAAAGAGCATTTGTACCAAACGTTAAGAGAGGAATGGAGTAAAATTGCACCTAGAACCTGCAAGAAACTAGTTGATTCAATGGCTAACTGTATAAAAGCGGTAACTGATGCTAAAGGATGGTCAGCCAGATATTAAAACTAATGAACATTGTGAAATATCCCATAATCTACTATGTGCACGAGTTTCTTTTACATTGAGACAGCAGAACCCCAAAACATTGGGCTGGCCTAATACTTTTGGCCAAGGCTGTATATCTTCAGTGATAAGGCAACATCTAACGTCAAATATATACCAGAACTAAAATACTGCAGCTATCTAAATCTTGAAATAGAGATAACCCGCATGTTAAAAAAAGCAAATGTATAACCTTAGAAAACACGGTTTACAAAACTTACACAGTATAGAGATAGCTGCATTACAAAGAAATACACATATGCAAAACGAAAATAATTTGGTGTGCATACTCTGCAATTACCTTTAAGGTGAAAGCACGTATCAAAATAAGTTTAATAAAAAAAATGGTATCTTTATATTTGTATTGTTTCGGCCTGAGTTCAAATTCCTGCGAGGTCGATTTGCCATTTCATCATTTCTGGGTTGATAAAAGAAGTACCCGTTGAACGCTGAGGTTGATATAATCCACTTACACCAGCCACTAAAATTGCTGGCCTTGTACCAAAATTTGAAATTATTATTAGTATTATTTCAAATTTAGGAACAAGACCAGTAGTTTAAAGAGGAGGTTATAAGCCTATACCATCTACCGTATTACTTTAGACACGAGACCATCAGAATTAAGATGGCGTGTCAGTAGATAGCAAAAACCTGGTGGGAACAGAAACCACTCCCAGTGCTTGAAAATGACCACATCTCATTCCTCTGGAACTTCACCGTTGAAATTTACAGAAAGATAGATGCAAATAGGCTTGACATTATACTGAAGTCTTCAGACAAAAATCATGCTTCCTCATCGATATGACTATCCCAATCGACATAAATGTATCTGTCGAGACCTACCAAAAATTGAGCAAGTATAAAGATCTTGAAATGGAAACTGGCAAAATGTGGAACCTCAAGACTGAAACAATACCTGTTGTCATAGGTGCCCTAGGAATTATAGTGAAATGGGCTGATTGCGACCTAACACAGAAACCAGGAAATCCAAAATTGGCAGATATTCAAAAACTTGTGCTCATGGGAACTGCCCATACTCTACATAAAATACTGTTTATGTAATCACAAATTTTAAAACAAATTTATAATTTTCTTATGTTTTCTTAAACAATCTTTAGATCAATACATTGTGCAAAACCAAATATATGGCACCCTATTCATAACAGCAGCTTGAACTTCTTCCTTATCTCTTGCGGTTTCTGGCTGAGACTTGATGTCAACTTGTACGAATACAACGCAAATGTCAAACATCTAATAATAATAATAATAGTAATAATAATAATATTAATAATAATAATAATGATAATGTGATCAAATTCAAGCTTTCTACATAACTGGGAGTTTTGTAGAAGGCTAGGGTTTGAAAATACTGTTAAATGGTACGAACATGAACCTATTGACGGACTAGAAAGTAAGAAATACAAGATGTTCAGACTGACTGAGTAATAGAAGACAGAAGGCCAGTTTTAGTAGTAGTAGCTAAAGAGAATAGAAAGTGCCAGATAGTTTCAGAACTTAGCCAATGAGTTTCAGAGGTTATGGAAAGTGTGGCTAAAATGCATCCTTGTAGTTATAGGTGCATTAAGAACTATCCGTAAAAAATTGAACGAATGAATTGAGGAAATAGGCATAAAACCTAGTCTGGTACAGCTCCACAAAACAGTGCTATTAAGGACAGGTAGAATGATTAGGAGAGTACTTGTCAGGAATTTTTCTTTTCCAACAGTATAGTATGTTGTGTGTACATGGATTAATAATAAACTATGCATATAACTCCAAAAGAATATTAATACATATATTCTTGAAAGCACATTTTCTAAAACGATACTTCTTACTGACCTATGGCATACAATTTGAACAAATCCCTCTCACCCAACCATATTCTTCCGCCAAAATAAGGCAGTTAAACATCCTAGTTATAATGCTAACGTTAACTTAAAACTTGCTGTCGCTTGAGTTCTCTGGGTAACGCTTAGACTCAACTTCTGCATTCACAAAGCAAATTCAAACAACAATAATAATAACGACAAAAACAACAATTACAAATGCCAAGATTATTATACAAGTCACGATAACGTTCAAAGTGAAAAATTCTAGTAGGGACAATAAAGAAACATTAGACTACCAAGATTATTCTTATTTCCCAGGTTAAATACACATCCCAGCTTTGTTCTCTCATCGTCACTCATATACTAAGAGTATAACCTTTCACCCAGGCATCTTTAAATAAAACTTGAAACAATCAATGAAAGTTTAGTTGAAGAGAGAAATATTTGTCCTCAGCGCTTTGAGTTTTGGTTCACCAAAGAACCATTTTTGTCATAGTTATTGGAGAGAGGAAACTACCTGCTTTTCCGGTTAAAGGAAAATACTAAGATGATCATCAGTAAAGTCTCGTCCGAAAATCGAATTCGTCTTACACTCAACAAAAGAATTTCAACGAAATTTCACATATCTGCAACTTTCGAACTCGGAACGTATGCGTTGTTCTTTGTACATCTTGCACAGACCCCGCTCATACTGCTTCGATCCCTGTATATTTGGTCAAGAATCGGTGGTGAACTCCAATTGCACAC
This sequence comes from Octopus bimaculoides, assembly GCF_001194135.2. Taxonomy (NCBI): domain Eukaryota; kingdom Metazoa; phylum Mollusca; class Cephalopoda; order Octopoda; family Octopodidae; genus Octopus; species Octopus bimaculoides. Next base: position 38,976,703 of record NC_068990.1, on the reverse strand, counting down.
ACAATTCCGTTAGCATTAGAAGGCCTTGATTTAAAATTTTGCCATCCACTCGTCTTTTGTCGTCGCCCAAATTATCTTGAGGAACTCGTTACATGTCTCTGCTGACAGTGATCTAAAGAAAGATAACCTGAGCTTGTCACAGGTCGCATTGCCAAAATTGTAAAGAAGTGTGTCACGTGACGACATTCCACATACTAGGCATCCGGTCATGCTTTTCGCCTCACGCAGAACTACAGCCGTTTCGGCATAAGCATTGCTGCCATTGTCATTATGAACATCATGCTCACAACCAGCTTAATAATAACATGATAATCATCATCACCGTCGTTATTTTAGTCGTCGTTCTAATCATTGTCATCATCATGTTCCTCATCGTCATGATTATTCTTTTTATCATTGCAGAAATATTATCTTTTGTAGTAAGAGCGGAATTGGTGGCAGAGGTAGCGTTATAAGTATGTTGTTGTTGGTGGTGTTCTTCTTTTTATTTATTGTTGTTTTTGACGTTACGCTTAATAGATTTAAAGGAAGGGTTAGGAAAGCAATTTAAAATGTCATGAAGTGAAATATAATGATAAAAATATATTTAAAAAAAACTAATTTATTTATTTAGCTGAAATAACTGATGAAAATCAAAATAGAAAGTGAAAGAGAGAGTGAGAGAGAGAGAGAGAGAAAGAAAGAAAGAGAGAGTGGGAGAGAGAGAGGTAGAAGTGAGATACAGAGATAGCTAGATAGATCGATATACATCTACACACACATATACATACATACAT
>NC_068990.1:38973419-38975754 GCF_001194135.2 Octopus bimaculoides | reverse complement strand
TATATATATACATATATGTATATACATGCATATATGTATACTTATGTATGTATGTATGTATATGTACATGTATACAGCAGGGAAGAGAATTAAATGTGCAAGATCATTTCATTTGAAATTATTGATCTTATCAAGATTTCACATAAATTTTCCAATTTTCGTCTTTATTGTTAAACAACATCAACAACTATTCATTCTCTTTACTTTCAACCCCTCTCTCCCTCTCAGATTCTCTTCTTCACTGCTCTCTGTCTTCACCCCATAATCTCTTTCTCACTTTCATATCAATCATCTCATTTTCCTTCTCAGTCCTCTCCATCTCTCTTTTACACTTTAAAGCTTATTATCTTCAGTTGCTTTTCTCTTTCATTTAAGCCTCCCATTCTCTCTCATTATTTTCCTCTCTTCTCGCTGCATCATTATCATTGCTTACATTCCATTTTCCTTTCTATTTCTCTCTCTCTCTCTCTTCCTACCCTCTCTCTCCCTTTCTATTTCCCTTTATAGCTCTCAGTATTTGGTTCCTCTCTCTATCTCTTTCTCTCATTACCCACCTTCATTGTTATTCCATTCCCTTTCGTCGTATTCCCTCTATGTGCAAAAACCCCTTTTGTTTCTCATATGATTTTAACTTCCTCTCCTCTTATTCTCCTTCTGCTTCTTTCACCTCTTTCCCCTCACTAGCTACTCCACGATCTCAGTCTCCCCATCTCTCTCAGCGAATATACTACATCTTCCTTATGCATATCTCACTGTCCCGCTCTCTCTTTCTCTCTCACACTTTATCTCTCTAACCCCCCCCCCTCATTCTGTCACAACCTTTATCTCCTCTTTCGCTCATTCTCGTACTTCCTTCAGTAACTCTCTCTGAATCTCATATAATTTCTTCCTCTATCAATCTATCTGTCTGTCTGTCTGTCTGTCTGTATGTCTGTCTGTCTGTCTATCTATCTATCTATCTATCTATCTATCTACTTATCTATCTGTACCGTGGTCTTTTCGTAGGTTTTTCTTTCCACGGATAACCTCCCCATTTATTGGGAATTTTTTGTATTATTTCGTATTTTTTGTAAATACCCCAAACGTTTTGCGATGTTTTTTTTTCATCGTTGTCCCTACTTTTGTTTTTTTTTTCTGCTTTGTTTTCGACCCCCTCGAAAAGAAAAACTCTACATTTGTATTTTGTCCCCTCTGTGTTGAGCCCTGTGTGGCTAATGAAGAAACCTATCTACTTATCTATCTGTACATCTATCTATCTATCTATCTATCTATCTATCTATCTATCTATTTGTCTGTCTATCTATCAATATCTATCTATCTATCTATCTATCTGTCAATCTATCTATCTATCTATCTATCTATCTATCTATCTATCTATCTATCTATCTATCTATCTATCTATCCATCTATCTAGCTATCTAGCTATCTGTATGTCTGCCTATATATGTAACTATCTCAATATCTATTTTTTAAACAGCTATCAATTTATCTACCTATTTACTTATCTACTTTTCTATCTAACTCTCTATATATGCCTATCTAAATACCCAGCTATCTAGCTATTTAAATATCTATTTTAATCTTACAATTTTCAGAACAAACTCCTCTCAACCGTTCCATCTCTATCACTTTCCTTCTCTTTCCCTCTGTACATAGCACTCTCTTTGACTCCCTCTTTCCTGTAACATCTCTATCTCTTTTCCAGGCCTCTCTCTCCTGCAACTACTTCTCCCTCAAAAGTATACTTTGCTTTAAGTAAAATTTACAAAGTATTGAAAACAAAACAAAACTAAACAAATAAATACAACAACAAAAGCAAGAAAAACAACGTAACATCAACAACAATAACAGCAACTATTGCCACCATCACAAAAACAACAGCACTGAAAACAATAAAACATTTCAATATATATAAATAAATATGCAGAAATAAAATTGTGTTTGAGGTTTGGGGCTTCACTGTTCCTTTGTATTTTTTAAACTGTATTTTACTTGTTTTTGCAGTTTTACTCTAATTTTGTTATGTATATGTGTATGCCTCTCTCTCTCTCTCCTCTCTCTCTCTCTCACTCTCTCTCTCTCTCTCTCTGTCTATGTATGTCTATATATATATATATATATATATACGAATGTCTAAATATTTGTTTTCTTTGTTTTGTTTTATCTGTGCTGTGTGTATTGGAAATGAAAAGATTTGTTCTGTTTTCTTGATTCTATGATTCTATCACTAAATAAATCAGAGTATAAAGAAATGATGATGATGATGATCGCCATCAAAATACTACTACTACTACTACTACTACTACTACTACTACTACTACTACTACTACTACTA
>NC_068990.1:38958467-38973409 GCF_001194135.2 Octopus bimaculoides | reverse complement strand
TAATAATAATAATAATAATAATAATAATAATAATAATAATAATAATAATAATAATAATAATAATAATAATAATTTTATCGAAATCAGAACAATAATATTCATTATCAAATATATCTCACGACAAAACAACATCCACAACAACAAGAATACCACCCACACTTACTTTTAATAATGACTGTAGTAGTATTAGCAGGAGTATTAGGAATAATAATAATAATAATAATAATAATAATAATAATAATAATAATAATAATAATAATAATAATAATAATAATAATAAAAACAACAGCAACAAGAATGACAACAACTGTAAAAACATCAGTAACAAAATAATCAAAATAAAAGCAATAATAAAAAAACGAATGTATATTTATCGCATATCAAATACAAAGTGGTTATGAAAAGCTCCTGTGTGATAACCGTTATATATTGGTAAATAGCACAAAAGATAGCAATACAGAGTAAATTGAGTGGAAATTTTAAAAATATAAAATAAGCAAACAATAACAAAACCAACAACCAAAATAGCCCAACCCACCCTTCTTCAAAAAATAAAATGAAATGTAGTGAAGTGAAATAAAAAAATAATGATAATATTAATAATAACTGCATTAAATAAAGACATACATCAATAATAAGTAATAGTATAGAAAATATATCGAAGAGGCGATGATTATGACGATGAAAAATAAAAAAAAAATAGAATAACGGAGATGATGTCGATGACGTGAATAATGCTGACGAACATGATGATGATGTTGATGATGATGATGATGATGATGATGATGATGATGATGATGATGATGATGATGATGATGATGATGTTGATGTTGATGATGATGATGATGATGATGATGATGATGATGATGATGATGATGATGATGATGATGATGGTGATGGTGATGATGAAATAATATTCTGTATTTAATTGCTGTAATTATTCTTGTTTTTCCTTGCGCTTTTATTGCAGTAGTAGCTGTTGTCTTAATTTATTATATTTCAACAATAAATGTTATCCATTAGTGGATTTACAACATTTGTATTTCAAAGAATAATATAAACACTCAAAAGAACTCACCGTATACACAATACTCAAAGCATACGCACACGTATATCAATACAAACTGATGCGTACTACATATACAGAGACTATGAACTGATATATAATTACATGCATGTTCGTATAACACGTATATGTGAATTATTCCCATATGCGAGGAGATGTTTAATGACAAGAAGTCAGAGATTCATGGCTGGAATTTAGATAACCACCATCGATAAATGTTACATGTTGATATCTAGAAAAGTCTTGCATATATTTATTGTTCCACTTGGAGCGTGTATCTGTAAAGTGAATGTTAAAGGGTCTCATTCATTGCTTGAAAAATAACCTTTCAGATAGTCCCTTAAATATTTACTAACTTAATCAAGTATACCAATGATTATTAGTATAAACATGAATTCAAAATCAGGTCAGAGGTGTAGCAAGTTTCGAACCATCTACTCGTAAATATTTTGTTTCCTGCCGATTTTAGATGCGTTGTTTACATCTTCAGGACACTTAATCCTTCCCCACCAAAGCTATGCATTATATTATTTTTGCACACCTGAAAATTATGAACGGTATGTCATGCTTGCATTTGGAATGATTTTTTTTCTTATGGAAATGTTCCTGTGATATGCAAGCATTCAATCACAATGATGTTTAAATATATCTTTAGCCGTCTTTGCTGAGAATGTCATTGTATATCATTGTAGCATGTCATAATGAAATGCAGTACCTTGATAGTATATTCAGGAAGCTGCTGACTTCTTGTCTTTTGTTCTCTACAGAAGAGTGACATAATCAGCATTTGTCGTTGCAACGTTGGTTTTTCAGCGCTTCGTTGTCTTGATTGCTCATCGGATATTTTGAACTATCTTTGCTTTTGGCCAGTAAAAGCGTGATCTTCGGGTTATAACGTGTTATAACGATCCCTGTTCAAGAGACACAGCGGTCCATGTTAGTATTTTTTAGGAAACTTATGGCTGCCGGTCCGAATAAAAATCGGATATGCCGGGAACAGTTTTTGCTTACTCCTGGTATATAAACATAGGAGTTCCACAATAGATGTTATGTCAGACGAACACTGCAGTAACTTAGCTATCAATGATGCATTTACATTAAGCATGATACATAGATTGTTATCTAAATTTGATACTGCTTCAATAACGCACACTAGATTATATTCAGCCGCTCCACTATTTGCAGTACCAATGAATATTTTATCCCCTATACTAGAGGATACACATCGTGATATATCACTGAGAAGACTCAACTTGATTGAAGCGCATCTAGCGCTCTCACCAACCACAACTGGGATTATGTCTAACTTCCACCGTTATATATATATTCCCTTTAAACACAGCATGTCCACAACCTATCTTATCTAGGACGAACACTGCTATACCTTTCCCATCAATACGTATGTATATATATATATATATATATATATATATATATATATATATATATATATATCAAGTATGATATATAGATGACTATTTTGATTCAATATTATTTGAATTGCACTTACCTGGTATATTTCTAGTTACTGCGCTAAACAGGTATACGAAGATGTTTCGGGGATATGAAGAGAAGGAAGCACGCTTTATATGTACTTCTGTATCGTGAGTAAATCAATATTCATTTGAAGGCCAGGAGCTGATGTCAGAAAGTCACATTCCTGGAAGGTATTTTGTTAACTCAGGTTAGGTCTAATAAGGTATGCTTTCTGATAAAAGCACCGTAAGTGATTTGACTGTTATGACATAGGACTACACACTTATAGCCTTTATTTTTTCGGACTATTCAAGACAATTGTCAGATCGTGACAACAATTGTTGTTGCTATTATTATTCTTTTTGTGTTTGTTGCTGTTTTAGTGTTGTTGTTATTAAATCCGAGGCCAGCCATGATTGAGAAAGCCTTTGATCAAATTACTCCTGTCTGTGGCCATCTCATCTTTTTACTGAGAAATAGTCCACTTGCTTTCTCACCATCAAATATGCTCTTCTCTTAACAAGTGTAAGGTGGGATTTCAGAAAGATTCGACTGTTATTTCTCGCAAGTTAAATGAGAACACAGAGGATTCTCATAAGCTCATGAATGATCACGTGAACAGAATATAGGATTCAACGATGATGGGAAAACGTTGTTTGTGAAACATGCTTTTAGTACATATAAATACATGCGCGTGCTGTGTGTAAGTGTCTGTGTAAGTGTGCGCGTGTAGTTTGTGCATGTGTGTGTGTGAGAGAGAGAGTGCGCGTGTCTGTATGTGAGTAGTTGTGAGTGTGTGTTTGTGTGTGTATGTGTGTGTGTGAATGTCCACGCTGTTTCTTAATTTCAAATAAATCAGAAACGCCGGTGACATATGAAGTGTTTACCGGAGAAGACGCTTACAATTTCATTGTTAGAGAAAATTCTGCGAACGATTATATCCAAATTAAATATTATTAAGAATTTTTGCAGTTACTTTTAAGTGTATCATTTTTGTTGTTATTGCTGCTATTGTTGTTATCAGCTGTGGTCGAGCAGAGAGAGAGACTTCAGTGAAAGATCTTTCATTCATGATGAATCCTTTGTTTATCTTCCAAAGACTTTGTTCAACGTGACTCTTCTTGCTCAGGAGGTTAAAGTATGATTGAAAATAAAACAAATACTTTTAGCAAGTCGTTCAGCCCACTACAGACCCCAGTATGGTTGAACAGTTGAACTGTCTTTGCCACAATCACAGAAAATTCGCAACCATATAGTGCTAGCATGATCCACTATTCGACTTCCATCAAACATAGAAAAGTTTGATGTTTGCGGTGTAAATTAACTCCGAGAATGCGAACAAATTTTAAATTAACTCCCAAGGTTTTTAATGCAAGTGATAAAAAGATTTCATTACAAACTGAAGCGTTAATTCATAATTGTCTAGTGTTGCCTTCCCTCTTGATATCGTTGCTTCTGGGGTGAGCCAAAGTGTAAACTTAACCTTGATGCTACCATAAGCAAGCTGAAAACTTAAATTAAATCGAACGTATAAAGTTCAAACGTAATAATCGAGAATTAGATTTATAAATTATATTTCCATTTTACGTTTTCAACTAATATTTTTCGTGTTTTCTGTTCTTGTATTTTACTGATTACCACATATTTATTCAACTTTATGAAGTATTTACACTCATACAAACGCACACGAGCACAAACGCACACACGCATGCACTTACACACACATACACACACACGCACACACATATACACACATACACACATACCTTCTTTTTTCCCCTCCGTTCTTCAATTGGTTTCATGTCAAAAACCTAGAAGTGAAACAAAATTCCGTGCATAAAAATAAAGAAAAAAAGTTCTTTCGTTGCTACAAACCGAACCCACCCACCAAAAAAAAGAAAAAGATATATAGAAATAAAAAAAGAAATAATGCTTATATACAACTAAAAAAAAAATCCCAAAACTACTCGATATAGAAATGAATAAATAAAATTATATTTTCTCTGATAAAACAATGAACAATGTTTAACTAAATTCTCATGCTGGTGACCCTGGTGACAGCCAAATTTACATCATTGCCTCCAGCAACAACAAAACAAAAAAATAAGGAAATATAAAAGAAAATAAAAGCAGAAAAATTATTCAGAAAGATTGAAACAAAAGATGCGAAAATAAAACATATTTTCACATATAAACAACTTCCCAAAGGCATTTTTTAAAAATATTGTTATATTTTTGCCTTGTTTTCAAACTTTCTGTTTATCTCCATGAAATTATTGTTTTAAATCTCTTTTCTTTATAGTTTTGTGAATATTGGCACACGTATACACTCAAACAAACACGAACAGAAAAAATATGTGCATATACATGCATACATTCACACCCATCCATATACGCATATAAAGACACAAAGCCATACACATACAGACACAATTATTACAGAGATTTCAGACATATGCACCTATAGAGTATTCTGCCTCAAAAGATAAGGCTAATAATTCTCAATATTGCTATAAGCATCGTCATCAACCCCCCAAATATCGCCACCAACACACATCCATTAACACCAATAACACCATCATCATTATCATTAACATGATAATGATCAGCAGCAGTATTTTCATCATCATTACCACAATCAACAATTATGCATAATTTTTATCTGTTAAATTCCTACTTAGCACAGTTCATGATGTAATTATTAATGTCACCAAAGATTTTGCTGGTTTTTTTTTGTTTTTGTTTTGTTCTGTTTATTTTTGGTGCTTATTTTTATTTCAGTTTTTATATTTCTGATATTTTTATTCATATTCGTACATGCATTTATTTATACTGAAACATATATACATGCGTACAAACATAAATCCATACATAGATTCACAAATTCTTACATAAATCCACATGCGCACACGCACACACACATCCACACACATACACACTTACAAACGCACGTACTCATGCATGTTGCTAGATATACAAACTTACGTACATACTTTAGACCTCAAGAAATTTTTATTTGCATACGCACTAGCATCACACACAAACAGTTACACTGATACTCATCTGTGTGTTTCTCACTCTCCCTTTATACATACACACATACATTCATACATACGCACATATATACAAATGTGTGTATATGTTTGAGTGCATGTATGTGTATACGTTTACATGTGTGTGTTTGTGCATGCGCGTATGTTTACGTGTGCATGTGCGTGCTTATGAATTGTGTGTGTGCGTTTCTGTATGTTTGTGTGTGTTTGTGTGTGTATTTGCACGCGAGCATCTTTGGCTGTTGGGAAGTTTTAATTCAATAAATAAATTCTTTCATTTTTGCTTTTTAAAGTTTTCTTTTCTTTTACAACTTTTGTACAATTGTATTCATTCAATCATTTTATTTATTTACTTTGCCAATCGCCACCCCTTTTAAATTGGGGTTATTCTAAATGTGTTGTTTAATTTCAATCTTCTAGGCGTGTTAGTGAATGAGGTTATGGTGGGTATGTAATTTTAAAGTGTTCACAGGAGGAAATACACTATGTTCCCGTGTATGTGTGTGAGTAGGTGTTGTGAAACATGCTGATGGCTTGACTGTAAATTCTAGTCAAAGTTTAATCCTTCGCGGTGAATTTTGCTATAAGGGGAAAAAAAACATAAAAAGATTGTTTGAGGAAAAAATAATAGAATAACTCCAGAATCTGCAGAGATCAGATGGAATAACAATTAACAGATTTACTTGGAAAAAGTAGAGAAGTAAATCAGAGGGAAAAAAAAAAAAGTGAAAATAAGTAGAGCAAAAAGTTGAAGTCTAACTCAGTAACGGTGGAGAAATACGCAGGAAGAACATAATGGATGAATGGAATATGGGAATACATGAATAAAGAGTAGAGGATGAAATGATGAGTGATTTATGTGGTGTACTTTAAAAATATAGCGGGAAGTTTAGAATTATGTTCTTGACGCGGCTCTTGTAGTGGACGCTTTTAAGGTTGTGCTTATCTCTAGAAACGTTGGATCTAATCGCTTATTCCTGTTTCCCCGTTCTTTTCACCCTCCGTATTCATATGTATGTTTGCTTGCTTTTTGTCTTTTTTTTGTTGCTTTTTTGTTTGAGTTTTATTTAAATTCCTCTTAAGAGATTTCAAGCCGGTCGTTAACACAGAGACAAGACTCTCTGAGTTAAGAGAGTTCCTGATCTCAATGGTTTCAAATTTTGGCACAAGGCCAGCAAATTCAGGAGATGTGGGTAAGTGGATCATATCGACCCCAGTGCTCAACTGATAATTGATTTATCGACCCGGAAAGGATAAAAGGCAAAGTCGACCTCAGCGGAATTTGGACTTAAAACGTGAAGACGGACGGAATGCCGCTAAGCATTTCGTCCGGTGTGCTACCGATTCAGCCAGCTCACTGCTTTTGGTAGTTTTATATCAAACGTCATGAGTGTTATATATTTTGGGAGATACACAATACTCACTTCGTAGTTCGGTTAACAATGCTGCATTGCGATTGTGTTCTTTGTTTACATCCCAGACTCCGCACCAGATGACTCTAGAACTTCCGGGAAGAGGAACATTTACTACCTCGATGGTATCGACTTTCATACTGCGATAAACAGATTGTGGGCTTCGAGAAAACTTGCAGTGTTTTATTTCTCAGTCGTGTAATTTTTCTTAGAAGTTTTCTACTTACTGCTTGTGGATCGTCTTTGAAGGCGATCAGCTATCATAAGAGTGTTTCTCGCCGACAATTCCCATACAGTTTAGAGAATCTATCATGCAATTGTAGCTGGTGAATCATGAATTTGTTTTTAGCTTTGCATTTGATGATAGTGTGCAACTGTCCTATATTTTTCCTCGGTCATGTGATGTTATTTTGCACGGTGGTAATCAATACTGGTTCAGTATTATCCTTTAAATCGGTCTCATTTACTCCTATCTGTTGGCGCACAGTTACTGACGAACAATATAGCAGGATATTCAATGTCCAGAAGCTGCAAATTGGAACTGGAGTGAGTTCTTCACTCGTAACTTCGTCCATCGGCGGATAACATTAGGGCGGTGGATTTTTCCCAACCCATTTGGTTGTAATAGACATTATCGACCACAGGTTGCGATTTGGCATGGTCGATGTCCATCACACCGAATGTCTTGCCCGTCCATCACTTTTAGGTGCTTTAACACACAACGCTTTGAGGGCGTAATTTTCACCACGCCAGATCACAGCCTACCGATGAATACTAATAACGTATGCGTTAAGTATATGTGGGTTACAATATTTATTATGTTTATTACACTAACACTGCCTTTATTTCATATTCGAATATATATATTGGCGTAGCTACGTGGTAAGAAGCTTGCTTCTCAACCACATGATCTCGAGTTGAGTCCCACTGCGTGGCATTTTGTGCAAATATCTTCTACTATAGCCTCGACTAACTAAAGCCTTGTGAGTAGATGTGGTAGACGGAAACTGAAAGAAACCGTCGTATATATATACATATATGTATGTATGCATGTATATATGCATGTATGTGTGCATGTGTCTTTGTTCCCATCTGCCATCGCTTGACAACCGATGTTGGTAAGTTTACGTCCCTGAATCTTAGTTGTTCGGCAAAAGTGACCGATAGTACTAGGCTTACAAATAAGAAGTCCTGGGGTCGATTTCCACGACTAAAGGAGGTGCTCCAGCATGGTCACAGTGAAACAAGTAAAAGAGTAAAGGATATATATATATATATATATATATATATATATATATATATATATATATATATATGGCGTTGTAACTATATTTGAGGCCAGCATTAAGCAGATCATACAGAGAAGAGCTCACAGAATCGTTAGTACACCAGGCAAAATGCTTGGAATCATTTCGTCTGTCTTTCGTTCTGAGTTCAAATTCCGAGTCGATGGACTATGTACCAGTGAAATACTAGAGTCGATGTAATCGACTAGTCCTCTCCCCCAAATTTCAGGCTTTGTGCCTATAGTAGAAAGGATAAAGCAAATACCTTTTGAGTGCTGGGGTCAAGGTCATCAACTTAATTCTTCCCCGAAATTCCTGGCTTTGTGCGAACATTTGAAGCCAATATTCTTTTCTACTCTAGGCAAAAAGCCCAAAATTTCTAGGGAGGGGGCCAGTCGATTAGATCGAACCTAGTACGGAACTGGTACTTAATTTATCGGCCTCGAAAGGAAAAGTCGACCGCGGCGAAATTTGAACACAGACGCAGACTAAGTACCGATAAGCATTTCAGCCGGCGAGCTAACGTTTCTGCCAGCTCACCACCTTCAATGTTAAATGAATATTAACAGGATATTAGCAAGATGAAGGTGAAATTAATATATAAATATATAAATGGCGACACCTTCAGATGATATACCGAGATATTAAAAAACTGTGGGCTTTCATATACTAATAATTTCTGTCACTGTAATTCCTAAACGAGATGATTTTGTTTTCTGTAACAGCACGGGATTTGATATCAGAGAGTCCAAACAATGACGGTGATGCGTTATATCCAACACTCTAACAATTCTGCCAATTCTTCACCTTTACAGAATGATGCACACATCCATAGAAAATACGTACATACATATATACATATACATACACATATACACAGTGAAAAACACACATCATATATACATGTGAAACTGAAATTGCATATACATATACACACGCATATACATGCATACACACACACACACACACACACACACACACATAATGTGTGTAATCTTAAATGTACATGTGTGTGTGTGTGTAATCACTTATTTGTATGGTAGATAAAGCGAACATTTTTATGGAACCAATAATCGTGTGAAATAATTGCTTTTCAATATAGGCAACTCCCAGTTAAAGTAATAAAAAACACAATTTCTTGTTCATAAATTGAACTTTAAATTACAATTTTAGTTTTCGCACTATAAAATATTTTAAAATGTGTTTTGTATAGGTTGTTTATTTAGCATTGCTATCGTGATCCTAAACTACATTATGGCCAGTTGTATATGTATTATTAAGACTTAAAATAAAAATTTTGATAGCACAAAAGCAAATAAATAAATATAAAATGAAAGCACACAAAATTTAATGGTAAGTATAGAAAACATTTTTATCATAGAAAATTTTTTCTCTCTGAAATTTATTTACATCCGGTAGGTATGTTACGAATATTTTATTAGTAATTTTACACATAAGAAAATTCTATAAAACAGAAATTTAAAAATAAATCACAAAATGAAAAGTGGCAATTATTGAGCAAACGAAAAAAAAAATGCCATAAAATCATATTATTTTATATTGATTTAATATTGCTTATGGAGTTTAAGTTTAAAAAAAGATCATATAATTCTGTAAAGTGCAAAATTAAATATGAATCACCATAAAAAGTTAAGCTTATTAAAATATCAGTTTGTAAGTAAGAGGGTATGTCATATGAATATATTTTAAAATATGATACATGAAATATAAAGGTATTTTACTACATTATATATATATGATTATTTTAAATAATCGCTTCTCATGTTACTTTACTATTTAAAATACATATTTGCAGATGTGAAGAAACATAAATGAATATGAAAAAAACCGTACATAAAACCATGTGGTTAAACGTTTCATTTCACAACATTATGGTTCTGAGTTCGACTAGATAACGTTGCAATTTGGGAAAATATCATCTAGGGTCGCTTTCAAAGGAATAATACCTTGATAGTGAAACTGTATGGATTTCAGTGTCCATTTTCTGTCGTTAGTTTTCGGTGGTGTTAACAAGTTTAGTTACGTGATTTGACAAAACATAGATCTATAAAGTACTTCTAAGACTGATATAAGTAGTGAGATCGATATAATTACTAAAAGCCTTTGAAAGCAATGCTTCATCATGGTCCTAGCTCAATATAACTTTTAAAACATGAATAGTAGTTTGTAATTTACGCACAAAAATATCAGTGTTGAGGTAAGGGGTTAAAACGTTGTGCCATAATGGTGGTGGTGGTGCTTGTGGTGGTGGTAGTGATGGTGGTTGTGGTGGTGGTGATGATGATGATGATGATGATGGTGGTGGTGTTGGTGGTGGTGCTGGTGCTGGCAATTCTATGATGATTTCTTCTCTTGACTACAAAGGTCTAAGACATTGAGGAAAATCTCATAGGAGAAGATAAATAGAAACGTAGGCTTAATGAAACACCACAACAATAAGGATGTAATAAAAGGATATAAAAATAGAATCTTGAAAAATAAATAATTAATAAATAGAATCCTCAATAACGGAGTCGTCCAGCTAGGTTAATTCGGGGTAAACTGCACATATGTTCCAGATTACTCTGCCATCTTCAAAGCATAGAAAGTGCCAACTTCCAGTTTCTTTTCTCCTACTTAGAAAAGCTTACTCTGAGTAGATCCATTAAACCTCACTAATCTGGCAACTTTCATTCACCTTTCGGTAAAAACTAGATTTTCCTAATTTTCTTCTTCAAATGATATTTGAAAATGATTCAAGTAAAGCATAGCGAAACATGAAAGTTTTCACTCGAAAGTTTTCCACTCGACCTCTTTCGCTTCCGCCACAAAGCAAAGAAAGACCTGCCCTTCCTTCTCTGAAAGAGGAATGTGGTACACAGATCTACAGTCATACACTGGCTGGAGAGCTGGATTCGTCTTACATAAAACAGCAGCTGATCAACTCAAGCCCACGGGTGTCACTAAGGCATGGTCACGGCCGGTTTGGTAGTTGGTGCTTCTTTACCTCGAGCTTGTCTCGAACAGGAAATTCCGCCCATCCCCGTAATACTGTCTGTCGATCAAGGACTTTTGCAAGTTCTCTGTTGTCTTCGGTCAGTAAGTCCTCCAGAAGAGAACACTCGGTCTGCCCTTGCCGATGCCCAGAGTGATCGCTTAGACCCTCGGCTAACTCCATGAATATCTCGTGTTGTTTTCTCACTATCACTTTCGTCCAACAGAAACAGTGCTGTGAGTTAGAGATACCACCTGCCCATGTTAGAGATCCCACCTGCCCATGTTAGAGATCCCACCTGCCCATGTTAGAGATCCCACCTGCCCAATTTTGGGTGTATGCCCCATCCATGATCGCAGCACGATCAAGGTGATATACTGTGGATAAACGTGTTACACGACTGACGCCCTACCAGTTCATCCTTGTTTTCGTTGTCGTTGATCCCATCTCAATGATTTACGTAATCCAGCAGGCGTGTCAGTCCCAGTGCAAGCTGGCACAGTATCCCGAAATCACCATCGATAGGATGTTGCCAGCACATAAATGTCTTGACAAACAGAACCTCATCTATCCATAAGAATCGGGGTAAACTACTCAGTATTACGTTTATTTGAGATAGTTTTGAAGGCTTTTCTAAGTAAATGTGTACATCTTAACATTATTTCATTTACTTTATTCGTAAGTTAGATATAGATGCAACACTATGCAGGGTTTCCTCGAAGCATATGTTGCATTTCAGATTCCGTATACGGTAGTGTTTTAGATATTATAGACCATTAAATAACGTACCTAGCATTAATCTCTTTAAATCTGCAGACAAATTTACTTGAAGGAATGAATATATGTTTTCTATACCTAAACGAAGGAACATGAAAATCTTGACTTAAAATCAGTTGTGCAAGTACCTATAGAGTAGTGAGTACCTATATAATAGTAAGTATTTAACTCTGTTCTTACTGAACATTTATAGATTAAGTTGCTTTCTACAGCACTGGTTATCTAATGGACATTTAAGACGATCTTTACGTGTACATAAACGGTCAATATTTCTGAATTTTTCTTCCAAAAGAATTACATTGCGTGTATTGTAAATATTAGGTATTGAGTTGAGAATCACTTCTGTATTAAGATAAGCAATGCTGTAATAGCAAGGTTAAAGAAACTGTAACGGTATTAATGGCGCAGTGGACAATAGTGGCAGCGACAACAGCTATCTCTACATCTGCCACAATACGGGGCTCAATACTAATTATATTAATGTTATACAAAACATGTTAAACGAAACAAAAAGGAAAACTACAACAGTACATCAAATCGCTTGCCCAATGGTTAATCTGGAAGTGCGTTCCCCACCGGAGAACCAGCCTGGGGTCGAAAAGTCATCGTCTGGTACAAACTCTTCTCTGAATGCGAGCCTGGATGGTTACATCAACGGGAGTTGCCACAACTCGAGCCCTGCAAGTCCGCCACCACACCCACCACAGAAAGAAAACTGAACCCGAGAAGAGTGTACGGAAGTAATATTAGCCTATTGATATGCATTATGCGGGCCATCTGAAGGGAAACACACCACACGCTCTTATCTAATATGGAGCACGCCAAATCAAGACAACAGACTACATTTGGACGAAAACAAGTTAGCAAATGTTAGCGAGGTTATCTTCTGAAATAAATGACTCATAGACAGTAAAAAAACTGCGATCAAACACGGAGCGGAAATGACCGAAATATAAGACAAAAGGAAATGAAGAACCAGACGAAGAGATCAACTCTCCACGAGTCTGAATTGACAAAAATATGGAGAAATAAATTGCAATGAACCTAACAAAAGATAGCGAGGAAAGTGGTAAAGAAACAATATTTGAAGACTATGATAAAACTGAAACAGACAATTCTGAACAAGCTTGAAGTTGTAAGACACGCCAGTATGCATGAAAGGGAACCACTTCAAAAGCTCTCAAATACAATCCAAAATAGAAAATAAATTAAAATTGGAAACTATGTAATAAAGGTACGCAGCTGCTAAAACAGCTGAAACCAGCCTCTGAAAGAAACAAAGAAATACAACCCTGAGAAGAATTCAAAATTGGAAAAGTAAAATTGAAAAAGAGTTTGAAATATTGAGAGGTGAAATATCAATATTGAATGAACTAATCTGTGGAAACAATGTAAAAACCAGAAATAGAATAAAGATGAAGAGAAAACATAGATTTTCACCAAGAGAACTGCCTATATATAAATATATATAGAGGCCAAATAATTTGACATTTTTAGATAGTTTACGTGTGGTTAGTGGTTGGCTTTTTTTAAAAAAAATTTGAAACTGGTAAAATGTGAGGTATGTTTGTGAATGATTCTTATAAAGGATGAATCTGTACTTAGCAAATATTTCATTCAACATTTGGTTTTAATTTTCCCACCTTAATTGCATTGATAACTAACAGTAAGTGTAGCAGCACCTGTATTCGCAATACTATACGATGATTTCTTGGCACTCCAATACGATATCTCTGAAAATTACAATATTTAGCAATTGAAGCCAGATACTGAAGGTATATTTTCTCTCTTGTCGAGATTTGAGCTGATTTTATAGGTTTCACTTTTAAAACTCGCTGCAGGATTTGTTGAATAGCGATGGAATACATCAATGATACAATAACGTATTTTTCACGTTGTATTTAATGAATGAAGTCTAACATGCTAAGGAGCACAATTGCGTCTTTTGCTGTGATGTAGGTAAATCGGTTATATATTGCAATGGGTTTTGCAAGTATAATTTGTATTTGTTGAGATTTGACATGCAAATAATTTGTTTTATAGATGGCAACGAAGAGAAGTGGGCCTTTGAACACCAGATTACTACAGTAATAGGTGTTAATCCGTAGGTGAAAAGGCGGGCGTATTTGCAGCCTGTAGTGTCACTGAGTTTTCAATCACAAATTTAGTGCCAGCGATTCCTTTAATCATAAATATAAACTTCAGTATGCTAAATGACGAAATATATATATGTGTGTGTGTGTGTGTGTGTGTGTGTGTGTGTGTATGTATATGTATATACATATACATATATGTATGTGTATGTGTGTGTATTATGTATAGCTTTTTATGCATCCATATATACATACTTATACATAATATACTGTATATATACGCACGAATGTTTGTGTTTGTGTGCATTAAATATATATATATATATATATATATATATATATATATATATGTATGTATGTATGTATGTATGTATATTCTATATGCATAGATATATGTGTGTGTATGAGTAGGTGTCATAGAAAAAGCGAGTGTTAAAAAGCTTTCTGTGTTCCTGGGCATCTGTCTCACGGTGTGTGCGGGCTCATATGTTTTGCCACTGATTATCTTTGTGTGAGCATAAAAG
Organism: Octopus bimaculoides; assembly: GCF_001194135.2. Lineage (NCBI taxonomy): Eukaryota > Metazoa > Mollusca > Cephalopoda > Octopoda > Octopodidae > Octopus > Octopus bimaculoides. The sequence goes on along the minus strand of NC_068990.1, from coordinate 38,958,727 downwards.
TGTGTGTCTATGCCTTCAAAAATGGACACTACCCTTTAAAACCCAAAACTGGAAATCGCAAAACAAAGCAAAAAAATAAATAAATAAAACACGCAAAAAATTGTAATTTGGAAACAAAGACAAACTGGTTCCGAACCAGCTATAAAGAATATCCGAGAAAGAAAATTATTAGTCATTGCCTTTATTGTTTTCTTCGATTATGTTATTTTTACTCCTTTCATTTGTACATACATGTCCAGAAATATATATATATATATATA
>NC_068990.1:38957385-38957968 GCF_001194135.2 Octopus bimaculoides | reverse complement strand
GTGTATATATATGTATGCAAGTTTGTATTTATGTGTTTAGGTGTGTGTGTGTGCGTGTCTCTGTTTGTGTTCATGTATGTAGTTGTATGTATATATGAGCATTTTTTATTGCAAATTATTTTGTCAAAGATACTTGATTCTATCCAGAGATTTCCTGCATGACCTTTGCTGCAATGTTGCAATATAAGAACTGACCAATGCTGTAGTAAAAATTGCATGTTAATCATTCGTTCTTAACTGTTTGCTTATTTAGGCGTGAAAAAGAATGTTTTTGATGTCGCAATTTTTGCCTCGCTTTTTGTGAGGAATTTCGTATAAGGTTTGGCTTGAGTTGAGGAAGAGGAGAGTATGTATTACTGGACTATGTATTTCAACTACACACACACAAACACACACACGGTGGCATATATACATACATATGCGCTTGTATATATATTTATCTATCTGTGTGTACGTAGATATTTGGAGAGGACGTATGCGCATTATTAGCCACATGCATACACACACATATGTTATTTTTTTTATATTTATGTCCGTTGCTACTTTTTATACCCCGAGCCACTTTATATATATATATATATAT
>NC_068990.1:38952788-38955761 GCF_001194135.2 Octopus bimaculoides | reverse complement strand
ATATATGTGTGTGTGTGTGTGTGTGTGCGTGTGTGTGTGTATATATATATATATATATATATATATATATATTTATATATATAGTTATATATATGTATATGCGTATATATATGTATATATGTATGTATGTGTATACAATATATTTATATATATATATATATATGTATAATTATATATGTGTGTGCATATATACATAAGTATGTATATACATGAGATAGAGTATATACATGAGATAGGATATATACATGATATACAGTGTGTGTGTGAGAGAGGGGGGAGAAACAGATATAAATGGATGCTGACTATAAAAAATGCAATGGTTAGAGAAACAAAAAGACAAATAGAGAAAAAGATTGAGACAGAGAAGGAACAAATGAAACAGAGAAACGAAGAAGAATTAAAGGGAAATACGTTGATTAGGAGAGACAGAGATTAAGAGTAAGGGTGTGAGTAAGATAGAGAGAAGGAGAGAGAATGAAAGAGGATAAGTCATTGACAATAGATTGAAAGCATACATGATGGACATCCGTGACAGGCGTAAAGAAATTAAATGAGATTTCTGAGTCAAATTTAAAAAAAAAAATATTTTGAATGAAGCTGTATATGATTAATGATGTAATAATAAATATAAATACTTCATAATGATGACAAGCATTCATACACGTGTACAGACAAACATACACATACACTCGTTCACACAAATACACATAAATGTATATACAGTGATTGATAGATATATAAGAGCATGGAAAATAGGTTAGAGAAATTATGTAATGATTAATTGATAAATCATTAGGAGGTTAGCAATATTCCTAGACTGCTAACTGAATTAAAAGAAGACTTACAAAATATGGAATTGCATTTATATTTACGCGTTTATATGCACACACACACACACACACACATATACACACAGTCACACTCGCACGCACGCACACTCGCACACGCACACACACACACACATATACAGTGATTTTGGTTATAGGATTACGTAGGTAAGTACTTGACTAGTTCACACAGGTAAGAATATACGTTACTGTATAAGTTACTGGTTGACAGAAATTCAGGCAAATAAAGCATGTCATCTCGAAAAACGAAAGAAAAATATTTGTCGCCAAACATTTCTTTCGTTTGTTCTACTAACCACGTATCCATAGGCGCGCGCATACACACACACATACACACACATAACTTGAAAGATTTATAGAAAGAACACTTATTCTTTATGATGAAGTCAGCACTGGTCAAACACCTGATCAAATGCCTTGATCCTATGACTAGTTTTGTAATAAACTATTATCACCCCTTATCATCAGAGATCCCACAGAATTGTACGAGTTATTGACCAATAGACATTATCCGCTACTGCATTCTGTACTGTCACTTTCTCTGGTGCACCTTTTGTGGAATCCACTCTTTTGCAAACAGTAGGTCTGAGGTTAATTTGCTTACTTCGGATTACTAGTTACGGATGGTAAACATCATGGATTCTCTTCTGCTTTCTCTAACCAAAACATTAGCAAACAAAATAACTGTTTGAATTTCGTCAAAAGGTTAGTACTTTTAAGGAGGGAAAAGAAGAGATTACATTAATCCTAGTATTTCTGTTTTAATGACCACGGATGGATGAAACTCAAAGATGCTTACAGAGTGATTTAGTCTCAGAACATAAACATCTGAAGCAAATACCATCAATATAAGGTAGAAAGTGGGTTGTGAAAAGCTTTCAGCTACCATATTTAATTTATATTAGATATTTATACACATGAAGCTGTCTTTTTGCTCTCACTCACTGCTCACATTTAACGACTAGGTTCCAGATTCTCGCATGAGCACCCATATACATTAGAAGACCGGACACTTTCCAGTTTCGTGGCTATAGGCTCAGGCGTGGCTGTGTGGTAAGAAGCTTGCTTCCGAAGCTCACTGTTCCGGGTTCAGTCCCACTGCGTGGCACCTCGGACAAGTATCTTCTACTATAGCCTCAGGCCGATCAAATCTTTGTGAGTGGATTTGGTAGACGAAACTGAAAGAAGCCCGTCGTGTATGTATATATGTATATATATATATATATGTGTGTGTGTGTGTGTGTGTGTATGTATGTGTGTGTGTGTTTGTGTGTGTGTGTGTGTGTGTGTATTTATGTGTGTGTCTTAGTGTCAGCTTGTCCACCCCCCATCGCTTCACAACCGATGTTGGTGTGTTTATGTCCCTGATTCCTAGCGATTCGGCAAAAAGAAACCGATAGAATAAATACTAGGCTTTCAAAGAATAAGTCCTGGAGTCGATTTCTTCGACTAAAGGCGGTGCTCCGGCATGTTCGCATTCAAATGACTGAAAAACGTAAAAGAGTAAAATTGTACATACTAAAGTTATATTTTTATATTCAAGTAAATGCCATAATCTGCAGCACATTGCATGATCTATTTTTCATGTGCAGCAATGTCATACTGCATCAAGTAACTACAAAATCAAATAACTGTTCTGCCAGTTAAACCCAGAGAAAGTAATCTGTGAATTTAGCTCCATTGGTGAAGTTGATCCATCGCATGGGTTAACACCAACCCCACCAGGATATTAGATCTATTTTACAGAGTTCGGTCACGTACAAACATTCAGAACAGATCTCTGATCTAAGGATCCAATTCCACAATTTTCTTCATTCCTGTCGGGTGTTCAAAAAAAGAAGCAAACCGTCTGCCTTATCTTCTTTAACTGGGCAATGAAAAAGTATTTATTAAAGCCTCGTATTTGTGCTTCTTAAAAATAAGTTCATTTTGTTTCAGAGATAAATTTGTCGATCTAGATTTTGGCCATAGATTTTAAAACAGAAAATTAATCTCAAGGATCTTTCCCAGTAAGGTAAAAAAAAAAAGGCATGGTTATTAAACCTAGTTCCTTCCAAAATAGAAATCGAAAAGAAAATACGAAAACAAATGAAAGTGAATGTCTACGTATGCACATGAGAACGTA
>NC_068990.1:38951963-38952451 GCF_001194135.2 Octopus bimaculoides | reverse complement strand
ATATATATATATATTTATATATATATATATATTTAAATATATAACTTGTGTGAGGTCTTTTCAGTTATTTTTGCCGTATTTCCAACACGGTGATTTACATGTCCAACCACTCAGCAACAACCAAACCATTCATTAAAATAGATCAGGGAAGGTGTATGTGTTTGTGTGTTTGTGTGCTCGTATGTGTCTGCGAGTTTGTGTGTGTGAGCGTGTGTTTTTGTGTGTGTATGTACGTATGTATATATAAATATATATACGCAAATCATATTATGGCCTGTCCAAGTATATTTTGGGAGATTAATTTGCTAGTTCCGTTCATATTTGACACGTCACACCTGCATACATATACCACCACACACAAATACCTGAAAACGCACACACTATCACACAGCCATGCACAAACACACATATATATTAGGCATGCGTGTCATAATCTTTCTCTGTATTATGTATATACATATATATATTATATATATATATATATATAT
>NC_068990.1:38950968-38951738 GCF_001194135.2 Octopus bimaculoides | reverse complement strand
ATATGTATATGTATATATAAATGTATGTACGTGTACATATATATACCTATGTACCTTATATACACATATTTTATAAATATATATACGTTTGTTTACCCGTATACTCATAACTACACTACATATGCTTGTTTGTATGTATTTATAGACATACACACACAAACACGCACATACACACAGATAATTAGATAGATAGATAGATAGATAGATAGATAGATAGATAGATAGATAGATAGATAGATGCACATACAATGATACACGACTAGGAAATAAAAATAGAAAAGGCGGGAAATTAAAAAAAAGTATATTAAAAAAGCAAAAACATTCTTACAGGAACCTTTAAGTATATTCTAGAATAAATTCTTTCCAGTTTTCGTGTTAGGAACAAATAAAAAAGCGGATTTTAAGCTCACACATACGTACAACACATAACCCCGCCAACACTGGCTAAAACAAATAGTAGCCTATGACATTAGTAAGACATCATCATCGTCCTCATCATCAAACACAACAGCAACAGCATTCACTGTCACCAAACCGTCAGCAATAGCACCACAGCTCTGCGACAATCACGGCGACAGCACAAATGACCGACACCACAATCAACTCCACAACAACAACGACACCAGCAGCAATAGCAACAACAAGGAAAATAATATATATAAAGTTACAACGGACATTAGTAATAAGGGAAAATATACATGTAAAAACATAATATCCTAGAATATGTCTATACATACATACATACATATATATATATATATATATATATA
>NC_068990.1:38948197-38950040 GCF_001194135.2 Octopus bimaculoides | reverse complement strand
ATATATATATATATATATATATATATAAACACACATACACACATATGTATATATGTGTGTGTGTGCGTGTGTGGTGTGTGTATGCATGAATGCATGAATATGTATGTATGTATGTATGCGTGTATGTATGTATATATGTATGTATGTAAGTACATACACGTAGATTGATATACATTTACATGCATATATGATTGTGAGTCTATGTACTAATGTATATATGTATATATGTCTGGGTGTATGAATGTGTATATGTGTGCGTATGTTTCTGCGCGCGCGTGTGTGTGTGTGTGTGCGTGTGTAACTTTAGCGACTATAACTAGTACAATACTAACAGTAACAGCAACAATAACGGCGCTACCATCAAAATCAACAGCCACGACGAAAATATATCAACTATTACAAAAAAAAAATGTAGCGGAAGAAAGTGAAAGAGTAATATATTACAAAATATAACCAGAAATACGAAATTATTAAAAGCAATAACAAGAACATCGGCAGCCAAAACAACAAGAACAACAACAGTAAGAAACACAACAAATAGAAACACAAACAGAGAACAACAATAATAACAAAGCCGGTAAGAGTAACAGCTGCAACAACAACAATTACAACAAAATTAATAACAGCAACAACAACAACAAAGTAACAATGCTGACAATGACGACAAGAACACATACAGCAACAACGACAACAACTCCAGTAACAGCAACAAAAATACGAACAAGGAAATAACAAAATATTAAGTTTGGCGATTTGCAAACGAAAATATATTTTTTTGTTCCCATTTCGACCTTTCTGTGATCAATCTAGCGTGGGTAGGTCGCGGTTGGAGTGGAGGGGGTGATATCATGGCTGCTTATATTTTGTGGCAGTGGGTAGGTGACATACAGAATGGACTGTGGTCAAGAATGCTTTAATGGAACTGAATGCTGGCTTTTGTTTGATAAGGTCTTATAGAACGATAACGCGACATTTTTATATATTATTTTCGAAAGGGAATTTTTATATTAATAATGTCAATGGTGTTTCAAGATGAACATAGTGATGGTGGTGTTGGCGGTGTTGGCGGGGGTGGTGCTGATGGAGGAGATGGCGATAATGGTGGTGTTAGTGGTGGTGGTGGTGGCGATTGTGTGGTGGTGGTAGTCGTCGTAACGTTGACGGTGGTGGAGTTAATGTAGGCGGTAGTATAGGTAGTGGTCTTGATTCCGATGATGTTTGTGGTGGTTCACAGGGGAGCCATAACGGTGGAAGCAATGAAGGTGGATATAGACTATTGTGTTGGTGGTTGTGGTTGTGCTGGTGGTGGTAGTAAGAGAAGTGACAAAAATATGGTAGCAGTGGGGGATGGTGGTAATGGCGATGGTGGTGTAGTTTTGATAGTCATCATGATTGTGGTACAAGTGATCGTACGAGATCTTGATACGGTGGTGGTGGTGGTGATGGTGGTAGTGATGGTAGTGAGGAGTGATATTAATGGCGGAGGGAGGTATTTTACTGGTGGAGTGGTTGGTAAATTACGTGGTTATACTAATGGTTATGGTTCTTATGATGCCAGCGATGTTGGTTCACGCAGTGGTGAAATATACAGCTATAGTATAATTGATGATGATGATGATGATAGTGGTAACGATTTAGAATATGAGATGTTGGTGCTGACCCGGTGGTGATAGTGGTGGTCGTTGTCGTCACGATGCAGATGGAGAATGATGGCATTGTTGGTGATGGGAACACTGACGTTACCGCTAGTTGGGAACGATGGTGATATGCATTCATAAATACATATATGTATAAAAATATCGATATATATATGTAAATATATATATATATATATATATATATA
>NC_068990.1:38944046-38947812 GCF_001194135.2 Octopus bimaculoides | reverse complement strand
ATATACGCATACACATACATAAGTACGTGTGTGCGAGTATGCGTATGAACTTCTTGTGTTTCCGTGTTTGTGAATGTATATTATATATTATTAGATATTTACCAAGTATAACATAAATATTAATAATTCTTAAGAGTTGTCCATCTATCAATTGTCAGTCATGTCCTCAACACCACCACTACCTCAACATTTATTCAATTAAACTGCCAAACGCATCACTTTTTTTACACATTTACATACATACGTATATATATATATATATATATATATATATATATATACAAACGATCTACACCTGAAACCAATGCATATTTGCACATCTATTATTTCACGCATTTCAATATATTTCTTAGTTTATCCTGTAACCCATTAGTTTCAATAAACGCTACAATAGTGAAAGGATCTTCATGATAATGTGTCCGACCAAAATAACTTTGAGAAGTTTATCTGTGTCCATGATAAATCCATTGTATGATTCTTCCTTTGATTTGCAACCTGAGAAATCAATCATCATTTCCTTAGTTTCTCAGCTTTGAATTCGCTTAAATCACGTCTTTTCGTAAAAAGGAGTGAGGGACACGCCCATAAATGCTTATATGTATAACTTTACGTAAGGTTGGTTATTCATTCTGTGAATTTTATGGAGAAGAGAAATGGCGACGCGCAAGATACTTTTCAGAGAAACATAGACTGCAGAGAACGGGGCTTATACTAAGAGAGATATGTCGGAGTTAACCGGGAGACGAAATAAGTGACTCTCATAAGAACATAAGAATATTATTTTTATTTATATAAATGGTTTTTCCTATTTTTATAGTCCATATTTATATAGGTATTCATGCACTAGTTCTTAACAGTTTCATGGCAGACCATTTTATTTGTACATGTAGGCACTTACGCTACATCATGTTCCAAAATGTATCACTGCTTCTTCTACGCAACGTTTTTTGTCTTATATTCCCTCTTTTTAATCGATTCTCCTCTAGACTTAATGTTATGACCTGTTTTTGATACTCCAGCTTTTCAAAACGACAGGATGGGACATAGATTTGTCATCCATTCTTTACTTCAGTTTTAATTTCGTTTTTACTCCTCTTCTTACCGTGTCCACTTCTTCATATTTTACTGCCATACATTTCATTTTAATATCATGTGACTTTTCTCCGTATTCACCTTTACGCTAGTAATTCTCCTCTTCTTCATCTGTCGTTTCATTATTGTATATTATCCTACATAAGTAGCCTAACACTCACATTTGTCACTCTTCTTTCTGAAGATAATATGAGTTCTTTCCAGTTTGAAGGTACCGGCCTCCACACACACACACACACACACACACAAACACAAACACCCACACACACATACACACATACACACACATACACGCACATACCTACACATACACACACATATATACTCAGAGAGAGAGGGAAATAATGAGGCAAATAAACAGGTAGACAGACAAATATACAGAGGGACAGGCAGGCAGGCGGGCAAACAGACAGACACATACATACATACATACATACATACATACATAGACAGACAGACAGACAGACAGACAGACATACAGACAGACAGATAGATAGATAGATAGATAGATAGATAGATAGATAGATGCACGTATGCTTAACATTTAATCGAAATATTTAATACAAAATATATTTGCCTGTATGTTTCTCAGAACAAAGGTGGATCTATAAACCACCGTGCCTTTCCATCCACCCCTTAATCCCGTTTGTATCAACAGAGTACCTGATATAACTTTTATGAAGTACCACAAAAATCTGCTAAGCATATCATAATGAAATTAAGTACTTCATATTAGAAAAAAATGGTCTATTTCCTCTCAGCGGACTAATTTCAAATGCTTCCTTTCCTTTATTAATTTAGTCTTCATATTCTCTCTGTTATTCTTCCCTTCCCAGTGATTAATACTGGCTTTCTGTTATTAATTCACTGAAGAAAACTAATTAAAAGTTAATTGCATTAAATTAAATCCGGATTTTAGTATTGCTGCCAGGCCATGTTGTGTAAGAATTCTAATTAATTCCAAGTGCTAAAATTAATTTTATTCCACAGGCTCATTATTTCTATTTAGAATTTTCATTGGCCCACTTAAAATTTCATAATTAGCATCATCATGTTCATTAAGAACATCGTCATCGTCATCATTACATCATCATCATTTTCATTATCATCATCCTCCACCTACTCGCCTTTATCTTCCTCCTCCTTCTCCTCCTTCTATTCCCCTTTCACCTCCTCCTCCACAGCATCACCGCCACCACCACCACCACCACCATCACCACCATCACCACCACCACAACCAGCACCACCACCACCAGCACCACCACCACCACCACCGCAACCACCAACAGCAGCACCACCACCGCCGTCATCATTAATACTACCATCATTACCAAAAGCATCCCCACCACTATCGGTAACACCAGCACCAGCACCTACACCATCACTATCATCACTACCACAAGTCGTGGCGTCATTACCACCAACATCACTCTCCTTCTTCAGTCTTCACTCACACTACTCCTCACCATCACTTCCTGCAACTGCTCCTCCTCCTTCACCTACTACTACATCTACCCCGCAAGCTGCTTTTCCTTTTCATGATCAACATCAACATCTCCACCATCAGTAAAAATCCTCATCCTCATTCCCTTCTTCTTACCTTGCAATATTTCTTATGTATAGTTTTAAACGAGTGATGAACTGTATTTTTAAAAAAATTTATTTTCTCCTTCCTCCTCTTAATGTTTGTTCATTTTTTTTTTTTTTGTGCCTTTCTTCAACGTTTTCATTACTTTAACAATTTTCTTCCCTGAAGAGAAAAACAACAATAACAGTAAAAAATAACAACGAAAACGATAACAATTATGAAAAACAATTAAAATTCTATTTTAAAAGCTTTTGATCTGACATAATCTATGAATATTTAAGCTAAAATGTGATGCATGCTTGTAAGTATGTATGTATGTATGTATGTATGTGTACTTCCGTGTAAGCATATATATAGATATGTATATGTATGAATGTTTACACACATACATTTCCGCTCTACTGGTCTTTGCAACACCTGTCTGTGTTCGGACTGTCTTTGTACAAGGACCTTCCGGACTCCCGTTTGCACCGTCAACAGGGATTAATCTTCTCTCTTCGCTCCACTACGCCACATGGACTCAATTCTCCTCCCCTCTTCATCTAACCTACTCCCCTCTCCTCTCTCCCCCTCACGCCTACTTCCTCCCATCCACCTCTCCTTTCTTGCTCCGACTCCTACTTCTTCTCTTCATTCCTACTCACCTTCTCTCTTCTCTTCACTCCTACCCGCCTTCTCCCTTCTCCCTTTATCATCACTCCTCCCGCGTAACCCAAATCCAACCCCACCTTCCTATCCATCCCTACCCACCTCTACCCCCAACCTCAGCCTACCCACATACCCCACCTCTACCCCACCCTCATCCTACCGACATGCACCACCCCTACCACCACCCACCCTTGCTGTCCCCGCTCTCGCTTCCCCCACTTCCCAACACCATCACACTACAAACACACCACTACACCATACACCACCATACCACACAACACCACATCACATCACAGCAGCACGCACACACTAGCACTGACCACTTCCCAGCCCCACATCCACACACCTACACATACACTCACACACACGTCAAGATCACCAGCCCTCTTCCACACGCACATACTCTCTTATACCTACGCACCGCACCTTCGTTTTGGG
>NC_068990.1:38939826-38943774 GCF_001194135.2 Octopus bimaculoides | reverse complement strand
AAATGGATTTTAAGTGCACAATTGGAGGAGAAAACTCAGGTTCAATCCTTGGTTAGGAATGTTACACAGCTCCTACACACACACACACACACACACACACGCACACACACACACACAAACACACATCTGTCTGTATTCATGTGTTTTTGAGTGGGGGCGTGTTTTCAGGTGAATGTTATTCTTTGTTTTGCTGTTTAATCATCATCAGCATCATCAATTATCCGCATCACACAGTTATCACTATAATCAACATCCTTTGAAGCAGATACTTCCGCCAAATATGATTTAGACAATGCTCTCCACCATGTTTGCTGTTGTTCTCGTTCTTCTTTTTTCTTTCTGCTGCTGCTGCTGCTAATGATGACGACGACGACGATGACGACGACGACGACGATGATGAGGATGATGATGATGATGCTGTTGTGTTCGCTATTGTTTCACTCTTTTCCATGCATCCCATGCCTTCAGTTTAGGAAGTTTAGTGACGGATGACAGATGTAGCTTTAAGGGTTGGGTGATAACGCATCATTATATAATTATAATATTTTCCTTGTCTATATATTGTATTTTACGTAACTTTATTTTGAACTTTGCTTTCCCAACAAACGCCCGTAGTGAAGAGAAAAATAAATAATCTTCAGAACAAAACAACATATGGCCGCAACAATAACATCGTCAACAACAACATTGTAAACAACCAGAAGCGTTTAATAAACGTATATAATATAGTTGCAAATATTAATATTATGATTTTGATATAAGGTGGTAATCTGGCAGAAACGTTAACATGCCGCGTGAAATGCATAGCGGTATTTCGTCTGCCGCTACATTTTGAGTTCAAATTCCGCCCAGGCCGACTTTGCCTTTCATCCATTCGGAGTCGATAAATAAATTACACGTTAAACAAATCCCACCATAATTTCAGGCTTTATGCCTTTAGTAAAAAGGATTAATATTATCATCCTGACATAAGGCGGCGAGCTGGCAGACCAGTTAGCACTCCGGACAGTTAGCACTTCCTTCTTTCCCTTCCTGAGTTAAAATTCTGATGGGTTCGACTTTGCTTTTCTATTTGAGCACTGGGATTGATATAATCGACTTAACCTCTTTCCCAAAACTGTAGGAATTGTGCTAAACTTTGAAGCAGATATTATAATGTTGATAAAGGCGGCTTCATGACATTTCGTCCGTCTTTACGTTCTGTTTTCAAAATCCGTCGAGGTCGACTTTCATCCTTTTGGAGTCGATAAAATAAGTAGCAGTTGAGCACTGGAGTAGTTATTAACCACTAGGCCACCTTCGAACTTACTTGCCTTGTGCTATAATTTTAATCCAACATTATGATGTTGATAGTAACAGTTGACGTAATGTATTCTGTAACTGACTGTGTATGCGCGGCCTCTCCTGAACTTCGCCTTCGCATGCTGTGTTTATACTGACGCTAATCTGACAACCACTTTTATTGCTTTTGCAGTTCTTATTGTTCTTATTGCTGCTACTACTGTTTGTGTTGTTGGTAGTGGTGGTGTTTTACATGCTACTTCGGCTTCAGTTGATGTTCTTGTTGCTTTTAGTATATATATATGAGCACAGTTCCTACATATTCATAATCAAATTTTGTAGCTTTGTCCGCGCTGTCGGTTTTTTCGTAATTACATAACTCGAACTACTTTATCCAATATCTTTATTGTTAAATCGTTAGAAAGTGATTTCGTGGAAACTTTGTTTCTATTTCTAGCCGATCAAGTGTCTATCTAAAGAGTCTTTCACCTGTGTGTCGTATTCTAAAATGGAAAGAGAACTGAAAAGACAAATTTCTCATAGGAGTTTTAATTGAGCTTGTAAACTGAGGAAAACATGTGTTCATTACAGTTGTGAGTTATTTCATCTGTTTCTGCACCAACAGCGATTATTAGTTATCTGTCTAGGCTCACGTTAACGAGGAAGCCTACACATGGTTGCTATACCCATCAGAAATATTACCACTCGTCCATCAATTTTACACACTGCCACCTGCAAAATGAGCGATATATTGGATGATATAAGCCTAACTACCCTTACAGTAGTTATATCACGCCATCTGGTATAGTACCACCTCCTAACCTGTAGTTTTTGTCAAAGTTCACTCTGATGCAGGTAATGTAATAAGGTTGCAGGCTGGTAGTTATCAGAATATTAAGACACACTGATAACCTCTACTGGCACTTACATTATAAAAACTAAAATTTAGTTAACCGGAAAATCCTTCCTCCCCTTTTCTCATATTCGTGGGTTCCGATTGAAACTAGACACAACGTAGCACATCACTCCATACTAATATGTACAACAAACATTGTATTTGTTTCCGAGATAATCCCTTAATTTTCTGCCGCATAAAATTCACTACGAAACGTGGAATATGTTCATATATATATATATATATGTGTGTATATATAATTCTCCCGGCTATCCAAAACTGAGCAAAAGAGTCTAGTTTCACTGGCTCTTAATCTCTCAGCCATAGTGCTACAAATGTAACAATTTCTTGTATCACTACGAACTCTAGCGATCATCAACTTTTGACAACTTCTCTTCCTGTAGTGAGAGGTTATGGAGTAGTTCGCTCCCCTCTGAAGTCATCCGTCTCAGTAACTTCAAAGCTCACAATAGATTTTCGCTTGCACACTTATTCCATAGAGATGACGGCTGCGCAAAAGCTGAGCTTTTTGGCTATCCTCAACTCTATGCATCAACTAGCTTCATTCTTGACCATCATGATAGACATTGTAAAGTGCTTGATCATTTTCTTACCTCTAGATCTAAACCTTGACGAATCATCAACGTAGCGTAACTGTACGTATAAATTTTACCAATGACAGTTTTTTTTTTTTTTGGATACCTATCGCACATTCACATACTACTAAACGGCTTTCATTTCGCATTTCCTAAGATACTTTTCACATCAGCTGACTTGTCTCAGCTCTACCAGTTGTATACTATCGCTGGCAATATAAGCATTTAACCACTGATCTATCAAAAGTAGTTACACAGGAGACCAAAAAAGTATTTGACATGACCTTTCACTTTCCACAAGCATACCTACAATTACAACAGTTCACATAAAGAAAATAGTCTAAAACCATGAGATGAAACCACACATCCTAACAAAATGGAAGGCTTTTACCCAGCCTCATATCTTCTGCAACAACATAATCCGAATCAGAAATGCTGTCATGCATCGCAAAAGCTGCAAGTACTCACGCATCTCAAAGTGTAGAAAACGTTTTCAATCCTTCGCTGAAAAGGATGGTAATTAATTTTGCGCAATCCTCTGACATTTCTCTGTAATAATGGTTCTGATAGTAGTACACTGTCGGGGTAAGCCCCTATATTTGATGCTCGTATTGCATCCAAAATCTGCATGGTACTCACTATTTAAAATCACCTCCAAATTTGTCTCTTTTTCCGTCAACTCTGCCAGTACATGCATGCAAAGACTTTTAAAACAAAATGTTGTCACTGCTAGCACTAACAATATAGTGTTTTCTATTAAGAACCAATGGTCGACAGAGCTTGTCTCTTTCTTCACCAGATTTCACTCCCTTTTAATCTCTCCGAAATGGTTAAGCAGTTAAGCGGTTTAGTCAAAGATTTCTCTGATCACATCTATTACTGCCAGTGCGTGTCTGATTAGAAGCTAGTTATTCCAAAATAGTTTCAGTTTCTCAAGATGGTGAGAATGTAAACCAGAACCTCTCATTAGAATTACCTGCTTAACCGAAATGATTGCTATACTGTTGCTGCTCGACATATATTTTTTATCTCTGTGTGTCAATTGTTGTATGTATATATGCATGTATGTATGTATGATTGTTTACACAAATACATGTATGCATACATACACGTGTGCGAGTGTGTTTGTGTGTATGTGTGTGTGTGTGATTGTGAGTGTGTTTATATATATATATA
>NC_068990.1:38931967-38939630 GCF_001194135.2 Octopus bimaculoides | reverse complement strand
TATATATATATATATATATATATATATATATATATATATATATATATATGAGAGTGGGAGAGAAGGAAAAAGGGTGGAAAGAAAAGAAGAGAGAAGTACAGAGATATGTTACAAAAGTACGATAAACTTAAACAAAAACTAGGCATACATTGATAATGATAGGTAAGAACAAAAGGTCTAAGAGAACGAATGAAATGGAAAACAGGGGAAAGAAAGCAAGAGGGAAAAGAAGAAAAAAAGAAAAACCAAAAAGCAAAACAGGAAAGAAAAGAGAGAAAAAAGTGGAAGGAGGTAATGAAGGCAAAGGAGAAAGACATAGAAGATAAAAATAGAGACAGCCAGTAAGACTTTATTACAACGGCTGACATTTTGAGCTTCTCTATGAAATTACAAATTATTCTCTAAAGACAGAACTGAAAGTTGAAACCTAGAAACATCCTGTCATTGAGTTTTCCCAAGACTCATTTAAATAAAAATACAAAATGTTTTTCTCATTTCATTGAATTGTTATAGCAATTATTAAGAAAGACAATACCATTTGTTAATGCATATATTATTTAGTATTATATCTTTCGTATTGGTCTCTCGTATTAATTATCACATCTAGCCTTCCGTTACTCCATCCGGTCATTCGTTCATCTGCCTATACCGCTTTTATTTTATTCATTTATATATGAATGTATAGATGGGTGGATGGAAAGATGGATGGATTTAGGGAGGGAGAGAGAGAGAGAGAGAGAGAGTTAGGGATAGATGGATGTATGAATGACTAGTTGGAAGATGGTTTGGAATGACTGAGGGAGGACTGTATGATTATTTCTTTCTATCTAATTTCCATTAATATTGATTTCAAATTTTGGCATACACTATTTACTTATGTATTTATATATCTTGCTTATATATTTTTGCTTGAACTCTCTTTTTTCTCTCTTTCAGCCTCTCTCTTCATCACACACACGCACACACATACACACACATATCTATATATATATGTATAGATGTTGACACCATTACCTCTCATAACTTCCTATACACACACACACACGCACACGCACACACACACACACACACACACACACACACACACACACACACACACATATATATATATATATATATATATATATATATATATATATATATATATATATATATATATATATATATATATACGTGTATATTTGTGTATGATTATATATATGGACAGAGAGAGAGAAGGAGTAGGGAGTGAATGAAAGTGAGAGAGTTACATACATAAAAAAGACTTAAACATCCTCGAAAGGGGGCACATAGCAAATGTGATGATATGTGTATGTTGGTGGGTATAAATTAATGTGTATGAATGTTTGGTGTCTCCGTAGCCAACATACCTCTATGTGAACATGTGTTAATATGATTCTGCATGTGTGCGTTTTGGGGCATCTGTGTTACTATATATGTGTGTAACAGTTTCGTGTTTCTGTCTGTGTTCAACTGTTCAAGCATTAAATGGATATTATTAAATTAGAAATCGCTGCGAAACATCAAATCTTTACTTTCTCTTCGAAGTACTCACAGAAAACAAAAACATGTATGCGCGCACACACACACACACACACACACACACACACCCACACACATACTAATCGTAGAACAACTTAGACTACAACCAAAGATACAGGCAGTCCTCGCTGAAGTTATTTCGTTTAACGTCTTTTCAACATAAAACTATTATAAAAATTTGCAAAGCGTACATATAACGAGCTTAAATGTTTGTTTGGATTTGTCTCCTTTCTTTCATTCGTAACTTGTGTTTTCAGTTTAGTAAAGTATAAATAAATAAACAACGACGACACTACTTATTCAAATATTTTATTTTTAAGTCTCCACTGTCATTTAAGATACGATTTTTAGACATCCACTGTCTGTTTCATTGAGATTCAAACCCTTTTGAGCAACTTAAAATATAAAATAGTTGTATGCTTTAATCTCGCGGTGAAGAAATATTTATCGAGAAATATTTAAAGTTAACTTGGTTCATACCACATTTACTCAGATATTCCGACTGCTTCACCTACCCTGATCTCATCAACACTTTAATGCCCAATAACCAGATCTCGTCCAAATCACCACGTCGTCTCTCTGGAAATACCTCGCTGTTCATTCCTGTTCCTTTCACTTGCATTCATTAACTAAGATACAAGTTGAAATTACATTAATTGCAACAATATTTTTGGTATAGAAAGGCCTACGAAAACCGTGGATACTACTGCTTCTCTGAAACGTTATATCAACAGCAAATTTTGTGTGTGTATGTGTTTATGTGTGTGTGCGTGTGTATGTGTGCATGTGTGTGTGTGTGTGTGTGTGTGTGTGTGTGTGTGTGTGTGTGTGTGTGTGTGTGTGTGTGTGTGTGTGTGTGTGTGTGTACTAATACCCTCTCATTTTGGAATACAAATGCTGGCAATATCAATATTTAATTTTTGTAAACCACAATCTTACCGCCAGCCCAACAAACACCCTATATTCACTCACACATACATACTATCTCTGTCAGCGGCCCACAATGAAAAGGGTATAGAAAGAGAATAATCACAAGATAATAATATATGGATTTTAGTCTAGAGTTCATCGGTTAGTAACAAAAACCTGTGTTACTATTCTTTTGCGGTTTTCTCTTCACTCAACACGCACGTGTATATACATACATATATGCATGTATGTATGTATGTATGTATGTATGTATGTATGTATGTATGTATGTATGTATGTCTATTTATCTCTCTCTCTCTCTCTCTATATATATATATATATATATGTATTTATCCCTAAACGTGTACCCCTCGCCCATATATATATATATATGTGTGTGTGTGTATGTGTGTGTGTTTGTGTGTGTGTGTGTGTATGTGTGTGTGTAGTTTATATCTATATATACGCCCCAATAAGTGTGTGTGTACATATATGTGTGTGTGTGTGTATCTGTCTATACATATATGTATATATAAACATATATATCAAACGGATGTGCATTCAAACAGTCAAACAAAACTGTCAGTGTGAAATGTGACTATTTATCTTGTACAATTTCTCTCTTTGTCAGCCTTTATTCTAAAACGATAACGACAAAATAATTTACGGTCTTGTATAGAAAGCGTTACAATTAATATATCACAACCTCAATGATAGAAGTTCACATAGCGTCAGCATGTCAATTTATTTCAAAGTCGCCAGTTCAAAAAAGATGTAGCCTTTTCCTTTACTTTTTATTAGTCGGAGCAGTAAGGCCAACGTACAAACCAATGGATAGTGTGTACAAGAATGAGTCGTACGTATGTGTGTATGTCCGTGTGTGCACATGTGTAATCGTATGTATCTGAATGAATATGCGCGGGTACACACATACACACACGGACACATATATGTATATATATATATAAAATGTGCCTGTAAATACATTTATAGATGTATATGTGCGCGCGCATACACACAAACACACACACATATATGAATTTATATATTTAGGTTTTGTGAAATGCGTAGGTGAATATGTACTCGTGCTGTTTTCAGTTCTGGTTGATGGTCATTTATATCAAAATGTAACTAAATGCTTCCGTAAATACACGGATACATACATACATGTATACAGACAGACTGACATTCATTCACACATACATACAAACTTATATGCGTACGTACGTACGAACATACATGCATGCGTACGTACAGACATTCGAACAAACATACATACATATGTATGTAGGGAGCAAAGTATGGGATCATGGGATCTTGGGGAGAGAATGCTACATGCAACAAATGATCACGATATGTAAGGCTGTAAAAACAGAAAAACCTTAAAACCTAGAGAATGATGGTCAAAACCAGCGGCGGATCATACATAAAATTGGTTGGGGTGCTGCTTCGGAAAAGTTTTAGCCGTTGTTTTAATATTGTGCAAAATTAAACAAATATATAAAAAGAAAATTTACACATAAACTTGATCGGTTTGCGTTTTAGCCACTGCCGAGTAGTGTGTTTAATTTGTTCATTAAACACACCACGAATTCCCCTTAAATCATACAATAAGAAATGTGCCCTATTTTTTTAAAATCCTGGCAGCAACACAGATGCTGTAAGTAAGAGAATAATCTAATTCTACACTTTATCACATTCAATAATATAGACCCGTTTTTAAGTACAACACACGCGTAGTCAAAAAGAAACACTACCTTTCACCCGACACTGTCGTCCACGCAGTGCTCTCTCTCTTTCCCTTTCTCTCTCGCTTGTGTGAAGCTTCCTATCTCGGACATGTGAGCATGCGCACAACAGCCAAACACCGTGTAGCTGGAACTGTGAAGCGCACAGTTCTATACAAGGATTTTTTGTATTTTTTTTCATAATCTAGGGATGGCTACTGACATTAAGCTTAAGTATTATATAATGTACAAGTATAAAGAAAGAATTATAGAAAACAGGACTCATTATATTGAATGTTATCGATAATATCGAGTTGGGCTGCAGTTCCGCAGTTCCTATACACGAGCCGCTACTGTTCAAAACAAAATATTTTCCTTCGTGGTCCGTCAAAATTTTCTCTAAACTTAAGAGAAATCGAACACATACATACACACATGCATACCGACATACGTTCATACATACATACATACATACATACATACATACGTACGTACGTATATGCATATATACATGCTTTCATTCATGCATACATACAGAAAGACAGACAGACAGACATTCACACGCCTATAACTACTTAAATGCAAAAATTTTCTTTTATAGGGAGAAATTGTACTCTATATTTACGGTAGAGTACATTTATTTATGGAAATTCTTTTATGCACTAATCATGAATCAGGGAAGAAATTTTGAGATCACATGCCAGGTGATAAAGGGCTTCCGAAGGCGTTGCCTATGGGTTCGGCCGTACCTGCTGACACTGCACCAGCAGGATATTTCTCCATCTGTAACCTTTCTGATAAGTGTTAATTATACTGGCATGAGAGCCGTATCTACTGAATTAATTGTGATTACATGTGAATGTGCCTTTGCATACGCGTGTACATATGGGAGTATGACAAGAGCACGAGTACGTCATTCAACATCCCTCTATTTACTAATGAGATTTGAATATGCTTAAATCCAGTGATCCGATGAGCTCCAGGCGTGGTTGTTTTACAGTTGACCTCTGACTGATGGCAACCATCCATATCTATCGTAGGAGTTTATTATAGGTAACGATTGGACTTTCGGTCACGCTTGAAGGTTTTAACGCCTCTCAATCCTCCACTCTCACTTACAGTTTTTATTGATGCCATTTTCTTTCTCTGTCATCTCTGTCTTTCTTTCTGTTTCTCTGTGTCTCTGTCTGTCTCCCTTTCTGCATACTCACAAACACACATACATTCAGAGTTTATTTAATATATTTAATATATATAATTGATAAACCCATTAGCTATTACTCAAATTTTCAGTGCAGGAATACTGACCTTCAGATGAACTTCCGGGCAGAAAAAATAGAAATCCCGTTGTAAAATATATTCATTCATCAACGGTGATTTTTTATTCTTACTTATTCATTTTTCTATTGTAATGCATCTAAAATTACAAGTACTTGATGTCACATGCATTAACTACACTGGAGAGTATTTTTCCCCTTTTGGTTAGTAGCAATCTGTTTGTGTACACATACACACAAACATATACACACACAAGTACATATATATAGAGAGATATATGTGTGCGTATGTATACAGTTATGTAGATAAGTGTCTCTTAATCTATTGTTAGACATTTTTTCGAATATATTGTGTTATTCAACGACACATTAGATAAGTTTAAAGGGCGAAAAGTTTTAAATTCGACGCATATCCGTTCAAATCTTTTGTACTAGATTTGAGTCCTATGAAAATTTAACTTTGATATATCAAATGGCAGGTGCAAAACAATTATCTGCTCAGTTTACCCGGTTTTAATATGAAGTCGTTCAAAAATATTACAAGAAAGCAAAAACTACATTGCACTTCCAAGCTAGCATCATACAATTGCTTCTGTATCAATTATTTGACCTCTTACTAAAGAAGTTAGACGGGCGATAAGCTTATAAACAGAAGCATTGACCCATCGCTAAAAGAGTAATTTCACATCTATTTCACGTATTGTTCTTTTTTTTTTACTCTGAGTTGTTTAAATCTATTCTGCGATTGTAGAAATAACGTAGCAGTCATTATTAAATGATAATCGAGTATCTTGTTGTATTATGCCTCAGATTTGATTAGACGAAAGGTCATTATGCTCAGCACATATAATCATTTAATACTGCTTGGTACAGTGAGAGGCAGTGCCCGTATTTTGGCGCGACCATATCTGTCAATTACATACACACACACATATAACAATCTACATACATACATATGTATATACATATATACATACATACATGCATATATACATACATATATATATGTATGTGTATGTATATGTATATATATATATATACATAGGGGAAGATAGATATATGCAAATACATAAATATATACAATATACATGTTTATATGTGTGTGTGTATATATATATATATATATATATATATATATATATATATATATATATATATATATATATATATATATATACACACGTTTATATGCATACATAAATATAGATATACATACATATATATGAGTGTATGTGTGTGTGCGCGCGCGTGTATTTAGGTGATAACAAAAGTTTCCTGGACTAGTTATCATTAATAAAAAAAATTACCTCTACATAGGTTTTGACATCATCACTTTCGAAATAGTCATCTTGCGCGGTAATACTTTAGTCAAACCGTTCCTGTCACTTTTGGAATCCGGCCTGGAAGTCGTTTTCTATAAGCGAGTCGAAGACCTTCTCCGATTCGCTTTAGATTTCGATAACGGTGTTAAAATGGTGACCTTTACGCTGCATTTTCATCTCGGTTAAAAGTGCAGCTCAAAGATCACCATTTCTCGGGTGAGAAATGAAATCTGCAGTTGCTAAATCAACTGAATAGAGCAGGTGATGAAACGATGCCATGTTGCCTTCGGCAAGAAATACATGGGAGCTCGGTGACGAGGTGCATTGTCGTCTTGATGAATCTAATTCTTCGTGTTCTATGGATACAGTTGCTTTCGCCGAACTTTCTCCCTCAAACGCTTCAAAACGTCACAGAAGAACTCTAGATTGAACGTCTGGCCTTGGGGGTCGAATTCTCGATGTACAATGCCACATTTCCAGGAGTGGCACTCGTGACAGGTCTTCCAGGGACGTTTTTCTACTTTTGAAACGCATCTGACTGCCGAAACATTGCATACAACCCATTGCATTGTTGCTGTAATCTAGCTGAGGCGTGCTGAACGTCTCTGTAGTAGACTTCCAAATTTTAACGCAAAATCTCACGTTGACTCGTTGTTCCTGTCTATGACAAAATCGCAGACTACAACATACACGTGATCACGAAAACAAAAATTTCACAACTTGCGAAGTAAACACAGCAATGCCACTCGGTACATAGCCTCATGAAGGTCACTGCTCGTTCTCAGTGCGCACGCAACCAAGTGTCGTCATCTGCTGACGCGCTACAGAACTAGTCCGGAAACTTTTTGATATAACAATATACATATGTGCATACATATATATATAT
>NC_068990.1:38930438-38931506 GCF_001194135.2 Octopus bimaculoides | reverse complement strand
ACGCATTCGGAGAGAGAGGGGGAGAAGGCGATAGAGAGAAATAGACAGGTAGACTGAGATAGAGAGACAGACAGACAAAAGTACAGACATACATACAGACAGACAGACAGACAGACAGACAGATAGATAGATAGATAGATAGATAGATAAATAGATAGACAGATAGATAAAGCAATGGACAAATATTCCTTTGTGTACTTCTTCACATAACATTCTTTACGTTTTCTTTTGTTGAATATGATCAAGCACATTGATATATTGCTATATATATGTGTGTGTGTGTGTGAGTATGTGGGGTGCGGAGTGTGTGTATATATATGTGTGTATGTGCGCGCGTCTGTGGGTGTGTGCGCGCGCGTGTGTATATGTCTGCTGAGAGAAAGACAGGGCAACAATGAACACGAGTCATGCATAGAAAAATATCTTCATAATATATGCATACGCATATATAAAGACACAGCAACATACACACATGCATACATACATGCATACGTACACACATGTATGAGTGTATGTATGTATGTATGTACACACTACCATACACATAAGCACACATACAAAAAAAACATTGCCTGAGCATTATTTGAATAAAAGTAATGTCCACCCAATATTTCGTAGGAAACGAAAAAAAAATGAATATAAAAACAAATTATCAAATTTAGAAAAAGAAATAATATAAATGATAGTAAAAAATGTCGTTGGGCAGGAAAAAATGTCTCAAATTGCAAGATGGCACCAGATAGCTGACTGTGTGTCCATAACTGCTGTCCACCATAGACTGGCCCTCCATCCCTCCCATTCCTTCCAAATAACATCCCTACCCGTGTCACTCATTGTCTAGATAAGCACCACCTTTCCAACAATACATATATATATATATATATAAATACACCCCACATAATGTATCCATCGACTGCCTAGTAACATCTCCAGAGGAATAATTAGGTCAGATACGATCTAATGTTTAAGTACCTCACTCCTGCCCTCTCGGCATCACCTTCCCAGTTTCACGATGTCAGACAAATGAAATCAGCACGGACAATATCGGGGTGGAGGAGGTTGGGCAGG
>NC_068990.1:38929111-38929884 GCF_001194135.2 Octopus bimaculoides | reverse complement strand
ACATATGCATGTAAAACTTAAACAACTAGGCACATACGAATTGTGCTCACATCGTACGTGTGTATCAGAACCACTGTTTACACCAAAACATTACTGATAACGCCATTAAAGCTTCCACAATCACAATCACCACCACTACCATCAACAACAAGTACTAATACTGCTGCTCCTCCTCCTCTTCCTACTACTAATACTACTAATACAAAATTCTAAGAATATTTTTCATAACTTTGCTACGAACGTCCTCTACTAATATTGGTTTCAAATATTGGCACAATGCCAGAAATTTCAGGGATGTGGGCTCCGTCGATCCCAGTTCCCAGGCGGTACTTATTTTATAGATACCGAAAGGATGAAATGTAAAGTCGACCCCGACGGGATTTGAACTCAGTAGATGAAGAGATGAAATGCTGCTCTGCATTTTGTCTGGTGTGCTACCGATTCTGCCAGCACGCCTTATCCACTATTAATTATTCTTTTCTTCTCAAGGCACAAGGCCTGAAATTTTGGGGGAGGGGGCCAGCCGATTAGATCAACCGCAGTACGCAACTGGCACTTGATTATTCGACCCCGAAAGGATGAAATGTAAAGTCTACCTCGGCGGAATTTGAATTCAGAATGTGAAGACAGACGAAATGCCGCTAAGCATTTTTCCCGGCTTGCCAACGTTTCTAATTTCTTTATTGCCCACAAAGGGCTAAACATAGAGGGGACAAACAAGGAAAGACAACGGGATTAAGTCGATTACATCGATCCCAGTGCGTAACTGGTAC
>NC_068990.1:38927963-38928163 GCF_001194135.2 Octopus bimaculoides | reverse complement strand
TATATATATATATATACATATATATATACATATATATCTGTGTGTGTATGTAAGTATGTATGTGTATATGCAGGTATGTTTGTATGTATGCATGTGAGAAAGCGTATATGCTCTTCATTCAGTGTGTTTACGTATATACTATGTACACATATTCATACATATATACATACATACATACATACATACATACATATATACAT
>NC_068990.1:38927534-38927953 GCF_001194135.2 Octopus bimaculoides | reverse complement strand
TATATATATATATATATATGTATGTATGTATGTATGTATATACCAACGTACAAAATATGTGTGTATATTTATATACACATCTATGAACATATGTACGCGTAAATAAATATGCATACGTATATGTGTTTCTGCAAATGTGCTCACAAAGGCACAGAAGCGTACATGAACATTTACACACTTGCTAATACAAACATATGCATGTAAAACTTAAACAACTAGGCACATACGAATTGTGCTCACATCGTACGTGTGTATCAGAACCACTGTTTACACCAAAACATTACTGATAACGCCATTAAAGCTTCCACAATCACAATCACCACCACTACCATCAACAACAAGTACTAATACTGCTGCTCCTCCTCCTCTTCCTACTACTAATACTACTAATACAAAATTCTAAGAATATTTTTCATAAC
>NC_068990.1:38926636-38927028 GCF_001194135.2 Octopus bimaculoides | reverse complement strand
TATATATATACACATACATGCATACCTATGCATCTGTTTATCTCTGTGTGTATGCATAGATACATAGACTCTCACACACACAGATAGAAAAATAGATAGATAGATAGGTATGTATGTATATATGTATGTATGTATGTATATACGGTTAGAAACGTCATCAGACTAGTACATACACAGTACTGGACGTTTGTTAAAGATATTTCAAAAACATAAACGTATAAATAAATATATAAATAAAAATAAATGAATAAATAAAATGAAAATAGTCCAAGAACTGTCGATGACCTCTTTAAAATGGAAAACAATGACATGGCATATGGCATGGTGGAGTGGTGGTGATATATAAGTGCCGGGGGGACGTGGGTGATGTTCCCAGGAGGGAGTTAATGACA
>NC_068990.1:38919360-38924775 GCF_001194135.2 Octopus bimaculoides | reverse complement strand
CCACCACCACTACCACCACTACCACCACCACCACCACCACCACCACTACTACTACTACTACTACTACTACTACTACTACTACTACTACTACTACAATAAAGGCAATGTGAAATACAGGAATAAAGAAATGAAACTGAATAAGTAAGTAAACCAGAACATCGCCGTCAGAAACAATGGCAACATCGACAACATCAAGAACAACGATGAAAATAACTACAACAGCAACAACAAAATGAACATCAGCTAGAGCAACTTAAACAACTACAATAGCTACAAAAAAAGCTGCTACAACAGCTGCTGCTACTGCTACACGTGGCACTCCGTCGGTTACGACGACGAAGGGTTCCAGTTGAACCGATCGATGGATGAAATGCTTTGCGGTATTTCGTTTGCCTCAACGTTCTGAGTTCAAACTAAGCCGAGGTCCACTTTGTCTTTCATACTTTCGGGTTCGATAAACTAAGTACCAGTTGAATACCGAG
The DNA here is from genome assembly GCF_001194135.2 of Octopus bimaculoides. Classification (NCBI taxonomy): domain Eukaryota; kingdom Metazoa; phylum Mollusca; class Cephalopoda; order Octopoda; family Octopodidae; genus Octopus; species Octopus bimaculoides. Next base: position 38,924,293 of record NC_068990.1, on the reverse strand, counting down.
GTCGATGTAATCAACGAGAAAGTTGATGAAGCTCCATGGAGCGCTACACCCTAAAGCAAGCGTAAACAGATTTTACATGAAAAGAAAGAATGGTGGCAGTGAAAGGAGAACGCTTGCCGAGTATTTGATAAATAGTGATGAAGACCTGCTGCAATATGCCGCCAAAGATATCGGTGTTAATGCAGATGAAATGATGGGCAAGGAAGAGTTTAACCAAACAGTTGAGGAGAAGAGAAATGAAGACCTTCGTGAAATGAGAATGCATGGACAGTTTGAAAGAAATACAACAGACGTTAAGGATAATAATACAGCATCGTGTGCATGGCTTGATCGAGGTGATTTGAAGCATACCGCCGAAAGCCTGATCATTGCTGCACAATACCAGGCTCTCGCTACCAATTCAGTGAAGTATAATATCTATCGCTACCAATTCAGTGAAGTATGACATCTATAAAACTTCTGACACCCAGAAATGCAGACTCTGTGGAAAGAGTGTGGAAAATGTGACCCACTTCGTAAGTGGATGTGAGAGCCTTGCACAAAAAAATGATACAAACGCCGCTCTTATGCCGTAAATACCAATATGACGAAACAGAAAACTGGTATGAGCATGTGTCAAGTAAAGTTAATCAGGAAGATGGGAAAGTAACGATACTCTGGGACTATAATTTTAAAACTGATCATCCACCGGTCGGATATTGTCACATTGAATAAGAGAGACAAATACTATCAGATCAGTGATGTAGCCATACCAAATGACATGAATGTTGTGAGGAAAGAATTTGAAAACAGCCACGAAGTACTCCGAATTGAAAGTGGAAATGGCAAGACTGTATAGAATGTGAGAGGGTAATGTAAAAGTGATACCGGTGGTGATCGGAGCATTGAGCTCAATGTCATTGTAACATCAAAACTTCTGAAGACAACTGAGGTCGATGTAATCAACGAAACAGCAATTATTTCGAACTACAAAAAAAGCAACTACTACAACAAACGCGTTCAGAAACAACAACCTCACTAGTAAACTCTAATGTGGAATCTTCTACATCAGTATTCTCCATATTAGGCGATACCCTTCCTTGGCGTATGGTAGAGTGATTGATAGTGTTATTTGGGGATAAAATGAGCAGTATGAATCGATAGATTGCCCTGATTCTCAGAACAATATTTGTGAATTTCGTTCTGGTATTATTAATAATTGAAATTTTGGTTTGATCATTCCTGTTACATTTATTAAAATGACTTACATGCAAGTAATCTTTTAATGTTGATCAAACAGTTGGTGGCCATTTTTGTGGCGCATTTAATTTTCTTGTATTGTAACAAAGGACCGTTGAAAAAATGTTTGGATAAGAAAAGTGAATCAAAATTTTGTATATAGATTAACTAGAGATAAGAACTCATGATAAACGATTTCTTTCTATAACAACACCATATCAATTCTTGCATTTAACTGTATATCTGTATCAAGTAGCCATTTTATTTTATGAAAACATCTTAATTATATTATATGAGTACTCTTTTCAGTTACTGAAATTGTGAACTGTGTGTGTGTGTGTGTGTGATACGAGCGTATGTATATACGAAAACACACACACACACACAAACACACACATAGATACATACATACATACATACATACATACATATACAACCGATTTGAAATTCAAATTGGAGACATTGTGCCAAGAAATTGCGTAGAGACTGCAGTATCAAGCTGGACCTTTCATCATAAAAGAGAATGTATATTGTTTTATATATATATGCTTGCTTAAAGAATATCGCTGGCTATTGTCTATGTCATCCTCCTCCAATAACAAATATTACAAGTAACTCGTATAAGTGGAGACAATTTTTACTGTGGCCGTTGCATTTGTGCACAACAAGATCAGTCCTGATGAAGCACTCCTGATATGAAAGGCTTTCTAGCTGCGATAATTGAATACTTTTTCATTCAGATGTATCCTGCAAGATAAAGGATACCATGACATTAACAGGAAACGTTATTTCTGGACTTGTGATAGATATATTGCATCTAATCTAGCAGGACACGCCTTTGTTATTCAGGAGTGGGTGATAACCACAAAAAACTTGACTACTATAAATGATAAGGATCCCTCTAAATCTCTACGTTGTGATTGAAAATGTCGATTACATCAAAAAAGTATAGAATATATCTCCTTGAAAGTTGCCCGACTATGTTTTCCAGGTGCTATATTCATACGAGGTATAATGGTTAACCAAAATTATTTACAATGATATCCATAGGACGAAATATCTTGACGCCCGAGTAATGGCACCTTAGAATCGTAATCTACCTACACCATTATATGTAAGGAATACGTAGGGCACATTATAATGTAAATAGCATTTCGGAAAAAAACATAACAAACCTGAGACAGATAAAAAAAACCCGATGCATTGTTGTTGAGCTCAGCTTGCAACCAGGTATGTTTGCCCATAAAAAAAATTCTGGTCAACAAGAACGCTTATGGTGAACTTATGCAAGACATGTACTTCAGCTATAAATTCTTAATTTACCCATTACCATTGGTACACTAAACTCTTTCATAAATCTATTACATAAAAGACTAAAAATGTTTTCTAATAAACGGTGAAGCAGACTAACTCTCACCCTTCAAAGTCAATCAGAATTATAGTGAAGTTTTCTAAACATTTTCCTACAACACAGTTTCTGACTCCAAGATGGAATGTTTACACTGTTATATGTATAAATACGGTATAGTTATATTTACATACAAGACATTTCGTCTGTCTTCTATTAATTTTCTGCCAAGGTTGAGTTTATCTTTCATCCTTTAGGGCTCAATAAAATAAGTACCAGTTGAGCAACTATGATTGATGTAACTTTCCCCTTGAAATTGCTGGCATTGGGTCAAAATTTGAAACCAGTTGCATATACATGTATAACAAGGCATATACAAACTAGTTTACTAAGTACACACATGCTCCCATTACATGAAGCACTTTCACAAATCGTTACAAAATGCTCACATACAATTAATACGCTTTAAATCTCTGCAAAAGCTAGCCCAGAGAATTTCATGCCAATCTGCCGTATATTTGACATTATCAAAACAGAATTACAAATACTGGGCTTTCTCATGAAGGATGAAAAACTATATCATCAGTTTTCGTCTTTTTACGAAGCACAATTGTAACTGAGAATGAAAATCATTCACAGAAAGATCGCATATAAGAAAATATAAGTATAAATACATGAGTATTTTGACTGATGAACAATTGCAGACTGTGTTACATTATACATTGTACTTCAACAGCACCAACAATACCCTACACATATGAGCACCTTTCTCTATCATGAACTTAATAGATTTTCCCGACACACTATCAATAGGGAAACAAAATCATTAAAATGAAAGTGAAACTGTTTCTCTATTTTTCGCAACTACATTGGTGGATGTCACTTGATGTGAGCGAGATACACCGGACCGCCCACTGTTCTTGCTTCTATCAGCTCGCATTACATACACAGTAACGTTACTTTCAAAACTACACAAATACCTATTTGTCCATATCTTCAAAATTTCATGTCAGATACCCAGAACCGAGAATCATTCTAATTAAATGCAATCTAATTCTGAGAAGCAACTCTATCGACCTCTCCAATCACATATCGACTACTTTGGAAACTTCCTTTTCCCTTGTTGACCATCTCCATCGCACTTTTCTTTGACGCCTAACACATTTTAATAAATACAAAGACTATTAAACTATTAACTTAGAGAAAGACAAAATGTAAGTTTGAAACAACAGGCAAGATTAAACTCAGAACAGAGAAGGTGAACTAAATATCCTAATATAAAAAGTCATCCTGGTGCTACACGCATTAATAAGAGTGCGAAGATTTATACCAGCACGTAGTACTTACAATTAGGTGGAATCTTCTTAATAGGTATAGGTAGATATCGAGGAGAGTGACGTCATATTTCCAGCGAAGCATTAGGAACATCTGTGCCCAACTCTCAGCCCTGTCCCACGTAGTAAAATTAACTGTAGACCCGAGAGCTTTTATGTAATGCTTTAGGGTCGTTGTTTAGATAAAATCAGATATGTACTATGTAAATGTCTGAATGATCATAAGCAGGGTTATAAATGTGAACGTGTGGAATTGCATATGCGCTTAAGTATGTATATACATACAAGTGTGCATATGTTTCAATCGATGAATGTAGACATGAGTGTGAGTGTATGTGTGTGTGTGAATGTATGTGTGTGTGTGTGCGCGTTTGTGCATGTGTGCGTGTGCACGTATGTGTATGAATGCATTTGGCATGCTGCTGTGTACATATATATATATATATATATGTATATATAGGTATTCGGGTGTGTGTATGTGAATGTTTCCATACAATGAACGTATGTTTAATGCATGTGTCGATATGTATATATATATATTTCACTGGTGAAATAGATTATTGTGCGTATCTAAAGAATAAAATATATAGATATAGGGATCTATATGTATATCTAAACGTGTTTGTGTGTGTGTGTGTGTGTGTGTGTGTGTGTGTGTGTGTGTGTGTGTGTGTGTGTGCGTGCGCGTGTGTGTGTGTGTGTGTGTAGCAGCATATCCATAATTTAGAATATTTAAAGGCAGATAATTGACCAGGTTATTCTGATATTTTAAATGTCAGTGTCATTCTAGAGAATTAAATCCGCAACATAGGATGTGTATGAATATGTGTATATACATGCATATATAAATGTGAGTGTATCTGCATTCATATATGTTTGAATATATATTTATATACATATGAAATGTCTATAAATTCATACGTGCATACACACATACACACACACACAAATACATCTGTGTTTGTGCCTATAAATTCATATAGCCTTATTTATATATATATATATATATATATATATATATATATATATATAT
>NC_068990.1:38917399-38919350 GCF_001194135.2 Octopus bimaculoides | reverse complement strand
TATATATATATATATATATATATATATACATATATACATATATATACTTACATGCACGCACATATATGTATATGTATATGTATATGTATATATATATATATATATAGAATGGCACATGTATATTTATACATATGTGAATGCGTTTCTGTTGGTTACAGTGTGTTTTATAATTCTTTAGATCTTTAGAAGCCTAAAAGCATTATAGTTCCTTCTATCCGCGAGCGCTGTGGCACATTCAAAGAGCTCTAATCTAGAAACGTATTTGTATACTTAATTCTTAATAATACACATTTATATACACATTATTTTCAAAAGATATTTCCACACATACAATGAATGTACCAACACATATAGACACATAAACATGCACACAAATCCATGTATACATTCGCCATTTTATGAGTGTGACATTCACTGTTGTTATATGCACTTAAGTATATATGTGTTTATTGTGTATGTGTGTATGCCAGAGAGTATATACATATAATTCTGTAACATATATATCAATATATGATATATGTCATAGATGTTAAAACTGATCGGATATTCTGATGATAATAAAAAAAAAACATATATATATACATGTGCATTCATATATAAATATATATATGCTTATATGTATAAGTGTGTGTGTGTGTGTGTGTGTGGTATGTGTATTTGAATGAATGCATTTGAAATCCTCTAACTTTAAAATATGAAGAAAAAATAATAGAGAAAATGGCTCCAATCCTGATTCTGTTCCTGCTACTACCACTACGACTGCTACTACTATTTTACTATTGAGCAACAAGGATAATAATATTTATAATTTCCTCTCTCTGTAATTTTAAACTTATTCATGCAACAAATTCGGAAAGAAAAAAAAATATATGAGAAAAATATTAATAATAACTATAATGTTGATAATAATATTTATAATAATAATAATAATAATAATAATAATAATAATAATAATAATAATAATAATAATAATAATAATAATAACGGTTACAGTGCTATGCAGTAGCAACAACAAACAATAAATTGTGGTTTTATACGTAGTTCTGGTATATACAAGTATACAAATATGTGTGTATACACACACAAACACATACATACATATTCATATATATATATATATATATATATATATATATATATATATATATATATATATATACATGCATACAGTCATACATTACATACATATGTGTATATTTACATATATATATTCGTGTACATTTACACATATATAAATGCATAATGCATACATACATACATCGTACATACATATGCACATACTAAAGTGATATTAAATTCCAAACAAAGGATGTCGCATTTTAAATGTGTATATGCCAAGATGTAAACACGCACGCACGCACACACACACACACATACACACACACACACGTACACATCAGTATGCGTATACACACACAGAAAGCGCACATACATACACGATAGCACATCAAAAATACCAAGGATAAAACGACTGAATCAATAACAACATCAACATCAAGAATGATTTTAACAGCAAAATATTTTATAGTAAAGTGTTTATGTATTATATTTGTTTTCGTACTCGTTTTGGCTTTAATATTTGGAAATATTTAGTTACTAATGGTATGTTGTTATTGTAATTTTCCAACTTTTTCACGTTATTGTTGTTATTGTTTAGATGATGATGACGATAATGATTATTGTTATTATTACTCTATTATTATTACTATTATTATTATTATTATCATTATTATTACTATTATTATTATTATTATTATTATTATTATTATTATTATTATTATTATTATTATTATTATTATCATTATTATTATTATTATTATTATTTGTAGTAGTAGTAGTAGTAGTAGTAGTAGTAGTAGTAGTAGTAGTAGTAGTAGAATCACCATCATCATCATCATCAACAACTTCATCACCACCGCCACCACCAGTACCAACACCACCACCACCAGCA
>NC_068990.1:38909005-38914682 GCF_001194135.2 Octopus bimaculoides | reverse complement strand
TATATATATATATATATATATATACATATGTGTATTCTCGCATATGCATAACTTACATATACTTTTAGGTGCGTGTGTACAAACATCTGTGTGGTTGAACGTGCATGTGGATATTAACACATGCATATTCTTTCAACTTTAATGCCTTATATTTGGCATGTTTTAAATAACAACAAAATTTGGTGACCAACATGTGTATGAATGTGTGCCCTATGGTTCTCTATGCGTATATGTATTTCTATATGTATTTGTGTATCTGTTACTTGGTGTGTGTCAGTATATAGCACCGTATGGAGATGTATATACATAGAGCTGTGTATTTAATAAATTTATTCATATAATCATATTGGTGTATATGTTATATGTAGTTAATGGATTTTGTTACTGCTTTCATACCCACATATATAAATTATTCTTCAAATGCAGCAACGTGTATGAGTATATATAAAAATATACATGCATATATGCATACTTGTGTTTGTTGTTGCATGTGTATAATTGTGGGTAGAATTGTGAGTGTGTATATTGTCTTAGATCTGTACTTGCATCAGCTAATGCATATATGTTGTAGTGCTAATGTCTTTTTTAAAGTTTTATACTTTAAATACACACATCCCTTTCATATACACACGCATACACACACATACATACACACACACATATATATACACATGCACATACGTATGTGTGTGTGTGTGTGTATATATATACATGCAAACATATATATGCATACATATACATACATATATGTATGTGCGTGTAGACATGTGTGTATGTATGTATATGTATGTATTTCTATGTAATCCCGATGTAGGGAATACTCACACAAATCCTTTTATAATGTGTGTGTGAGTTTGATTTTTACAATATATTTTTGCTTGTAGGTTTATAGATGTTTCAGTGAATTCATGCCTGAGGGTGCATCTTTCCTTCAATGGATTATAGTTGGGATTGTGATATATATATATTTACTTTCCACTGGACCAGTTCATGTTTTGGAGTAGTCCTTTTGGCAAGATATGACTGGAATTTTTTCTTGCAATTTCTCTCAGAAGGTTACCTCAGAGTTGAGTAGATATTCCTAAAATTCACCAGATGTATCCGTCATAATAATCAGCAACCCTGTTATCTGAGTAGGGCACGCAATTTTTTATATGTCTCTAAACTTTATCTTTCATTGTACGTATTTCTGTGCATAGCATTATTTATATTGTTCCAAGTTCTTTCAAGGTATATTTTTTAGTTGTTGCCCATAAGTCAAGCATTATCAAGCAGGCATATAGTCAAATGCATTTCAATCCTTACCATCCCGTCTTTCTACTGCTATAAAGAACATTATGAATTCAATCACTCAGTTTTTATATAGTAATCTGGGATCAGAGGTAATTTAGCTATTAGTTCTACCCCGTCAGTTGACTACATAAGAAGCCATTATTTGCTCCGCCTTTCAGTGCTAGATTCTCTCATTTTTCTTTGTAACCTTATATGAGATTTTGTGTATTTCAGTAACACAAAATCCCTTACATTACATAATTAAGCAATTTATTTTAAGCTTACAATCAGTTGAATCGTCATACTTAAAGCATCATTGAACAACGAGACGTAGGATTACAATTAGGGAACCTCATAATACAAATATTTGATTTTACAGAAATAATTAAGTAAGAAATTATAACCAGTTGAAACTCAGAAGAGTAGTGATTTTTGAGAAAGGCATACCACGAGTGTTAGGTTGGGATATTCTACATAGGCAAAAAATTCAAATTTGAGCCATGTGTATAAATGATAATATGGAATTTATATATCTCTAGAACTTGATACAAATAACCCCCGAAAAATGAGTGGCAAAATAAATTGGATATCAGAACGTAAATGGCGATAACTAAATGTCGCAATTCATTTTGCTTGCTGCTCTACATATCCTACAAATTCATCACTCTCAAAATCCGGATGATAATAATTTCTGTCATTTGACATAAAGTTCTGCCGAAAGTTTTTGATTGTGTAACCCTGAAAACTGAGATTTTATTATCATCATTAATATTATTATTGAAGCCAGGGTGGAATATCGATCTATGCGTTATTCGAATTGTAATATGAAGGATTTAATTAAATAACGCTACATGGAATGAACTTTTGGGTCTTATATAAAGGTTTCTCCCAATTTTGTCTACTCTACGGTTTCTTATTTCTTTATTGCCCACAAGGGACTAAACATAGAGTAGACAAACAAGGACATACAACGGAATTAAGTCGATTACATCGAACCTAGTGCGAAACTGGTACTTAATTTATCGACCCCGAAAGGATGAAAGGCAATGTCGATCTCGGCGGAATTTGAACTCAGAACGTAGCGGTTTCTGTTAATCACGCACATTTTAACCTACGTCTTACAGTTTCTACAAATTCCTCCTTGAAATATCTAACAATATCAGTCCACCTATATTGTAGATATTTTCACCAATGTTTGGTCAAATATGTCACTTAACAATCGTATAACGTTAGAAATATTTTGGAGACCTACTTTAAAACTCAGACGAATTGCAACAAATCTGATCAACTGTGATGTACATAAATGAATGATTAAGATTTCAATACTCATCATTGACGACGATATATGTCTCTGCCCACAACACTGAACGGTCGCTTGAGTAGCTACTAAAATTATGTGTTCATCATGACAATGTTATATTTAATATCTGAATAGCACGGGAAAATTATGCCATAGTTTATCTTTAGAAGATACAGAATAACTGCACGTTATAATTTACCTCTGGAAAATAGAGAATAATTATACACTGTATCTCAGTTCTTAACTGTGCAGAATATGTATGCATAGTTTACACATGGAAGCTCATAGAGCAACCGGGGTCTTATATAAACGGTGACGGACGATGCAAGCTTTGCATAGCAGAGCGGGCAAGGATCCTCAAAGACTCGCTTGACTCGAGAACTCTCTTAAACTCACATTTTAATCGCTACCTGCTGCAGATGTAGTATTCTCATTTCGTCGATTAGGGCTATAAAAAATATTTACGGATTGGAACCAACCCAAGAGCAGAAACACCCCGTTCATCTTATGTGTCCATAATTTTTACTGACCGGAGCAGTCTCAGGCTGATAACAGTCACGATTAATGCTGAGACAATATATAACATTCTTTTGCTTATAAATTAACGACCATAAAGGTTTTCTACCTCCAGTCTGAAGAGATGATTTATGCTTGCGGCCACATGAGTCTGACGAGTCGTCTATAACACTAGGTGTGTTATGGATGCGAAACTATTGGTCACTCTATGACCGGACATATATTTAACTTCATGTAAATACAATACTGCTCTAACTTTCAGAGTGCTTTTTTTATTTTTTGGATATATGTTCCACTGACAATACATACGTACATTGATACATACATACATACATACGTACATACACACATACATACATATATATATATATAAACCATACTTTCACTCTCATTTTCTCTCCATATATATATAGGAGGTAAAATGTGGCCTGCTGCTGTTATACAGAATCGAATTCAAAGAATAGAATAAGTACTAGGCTTACAAAGAATAAGTTCTGGGGTCGATTTGTTTCACTGAAGGTGGTGCTCCGGCATGGCCGCAATCAAATGACTGATTATATAAATTATTGATTAATAATTATATAAAGATTACTAATTAATAATTAAGGGTGTTACAAGTGGCACCAGCACGCTAAAAATAACAGCCAAAAGACTACGGCAATCATAAATTGTCACTGATACGCATTAATTGAAATCGGGGGAAATGAGCAGAAATTCTAAGCCCACGTACCAATAAGGAAAAGAACCGTAATTTGAAAAGCCAGATATACCCGTATCGTCACGATTTCAAAGTTTGTGAAAATGTCGCTTAGTTATCCTCAGCGCGTCTTACTGACCCAAGGGTCATAAAAATTACCAATCTCAAACAATGTTGGCGATGACTGTTTTAATGCCGCCGCAAACTTGAAAAGGGGATATTATTGTTTACAAGTGGTATAGCATGCGTAAATTACCATCAAGGTAATACCATAAGGCATATATATATATATATAAAACAGATATAGACCATTTTACAGAGGTTCCATTTCCTTTGGCCCAGCTGACGTCAACCAAACACGCACGTACACACCCACACTCATACACATATACACACACACAAAAACATATATATTTACATATGTGTGTGCATGTGTGTGTGTGCGTGCGCGCGCGCGTGTGCCTTGTAGTTATTTGTCTTGGATCCCTGCGTTTAATGTTCTCATCCTAACTTTTCCTTCTATCCGTTTGAAAAAGACAAATATTCTTCCTGCTAAACGGATCGCTGTCGTCATCACCCTCGTTGTCGCTGTCATCGTCGTCGTTATCATCATCATCATCATCATCATCATCATCATCATCATCATCATCATCAACAACAACAACAATAACAACAGCAACTACTGTAGCTGCAGCAACAAGATAGCACATGGAAAGAGAAGAGGCATTCAGAGAACTGAAGATAAAATGCGACGGAATGAACTCAGAAATACGAAGAACAGACTCCACCTCGTTGGACTTCAACTTACTCTTTAAAATGTAGTAACTACGCAAGGTGTTAAGTCTCTCACACTTCCGATTCTATTAACGACCCACATATTTCAGCAACGAAAGCTCTTTTCCTTAGTTTTTATAATGCTTATTATTTGTTTTAGAACGTATTTTCGTTCAAGTTTCGGACTTTTTGGCAGCATCGTTGCTCATATACCCTTTGTTCTGTAATTTCAACATCAGTCATGATAGACTATCTATTTGAGATGGTTGGTGTATCTTTCAACAAACCATAGCATAATACATCATTTTGGCCACCCATCACATACAAGTGCACCCACTTCCAGGTGTAAGTATTTATTACAGCTACGGGATGAATTACATCGTAAGAGAGTTACTAAACAACCACAAATATAAGTATTATCCTTATCACTATCAACACTAACATTACCATCGTTTCACACCAACAGCACTAGCATTATAACAACAGTTGCCATCCACATCACCGTCATCACGATAATTACCGCCATCAAGATCATTACCAGCATCATCTCTGCTACTGCTAGTAACAACACTACAACAGCTAACGACACCATCACCATCTCCATAATTACCACCAAAATTATGAAAAGCTCTCTCATTATGATCATTGCAACAGCAAATGTCACAACTAACATGATCATCATCATTATAATTACCACCATCAAAATTATTATAAGCATTATCTCTGCTATTGCCGTAACAGCCGACAGAAAGATCCTCAACGTAGCCATTAGTAAAGTTTGAAATTGTTACTAACTCTTTTTATCAAATAGTAATCGATCGTCTACATGATAAAGGTCATGTTGGTAATGTATCCCTAGATAAAAAATATTTGGATTAGGAAGAAATGGTCATGACTAAAATGCGTTTGGCCATCTGTCTGCCTCTTCTGAGTTTATCTGGTGCTAAATAACTACCGCCATCGTCCAGAACCACATTCAACACTAGTAACAGCTGTACCACTGATAATATCATACTCACAACAAAACTATACATTCACAAATACGTGTCTATAGATATATATGTATACACACACACACGCACACGCGCGCGCACAATTCATACATGGATATATACATA
>NC_068990.1:38906714-38908836 GCF_001194135.2 Octopus bimaculoides | reverse complement strand
TACGTATATATACATATATACATACATCTGTACATACATATATACACACCCACACGTACATACACATACATGTTTTTGCATACATTGACACGATGCTAGCCCTGTCGTCGGTTTCATTAGGAGCATAAATCAAATAGTGTAAATGAGTGACTATCCACAAGTTTGTGTTTTCTTAAGGTATTTCTCAGGTAGAATCCGCATGGTACTGCATATAAGGATGTTGGACAATTTAATGACCGCTTCAGTTTCTTATGTAGTTAATTGCCTCTGGTTGGAGTATTTCTCAGAGAGAAACAGCGTGACGCAGTGTGTGACAAGATCGTATCTTTGAATTACAAGTAAAGTCCATCCAACAGATTCTTTTTTAAGATTCCTCATACACTCTTATACACAAACAACACGAGCCACCATCCCAAGATGCCATTGCAGTAGGATCAGCGCTGTAAACTCATAATTATCAAGTGAACTTCTTAATATCTGAGTGATGCTTGCTCTAATAAACATAATAATGTATAACGTTCAAACATACACAAACGTACACAGACACAAACATAGAAACAGACAAACCCATATGTTAATATAAACACACTAGAATCTAGACTCTACACACATACGTATTTATAAACACACATAAACGCAAACATATACACACACAGGCAAACCAATGTACACGTATAAATATGAACATTTATAAACAAGCACGCAAATTGAATTACATATGCAAGAAAACGTACAGCCACCATAAACACAAATATGCATATATATATATTAATCATACCCGTACACATATTCACGTTACATACCACATCTAACAGATCATTAGTTAACCCATTATCATTATACCGTTACCTTCCCCCATTTCCCTTCCCTCTACACTTCTTTTATTCCCCTTCATTCTTCTACTCCTTCCTTTTCACTCCTCTCACGCTTAATATTTGTTTCTACCCTAAACACCTCTCTCCCATTGTTTTTCACTTTATATATATATTTATATATATATATATATATCTCTCCACGACTATTTCTCCCTCCATTTATTTCTATGCTCGTCTACCCTTCATTTTTCGTACGATTTTTCTCACTAGTCATATTTCTTCCTCTTGCTTTCTATATTTTTTCGTACACACATAGAACAATCCATATACACTAACATAAACACGCATACACCAAGTTTTAAAAGAACATACACAAAAATGTTAATATACAAACACATAAAATCGCACAAGCATTTACATACTTTTACACATATACCAACCATAACCGCTACTGTTAGCACACACATACACACACACATACATAGATAGATAGATAGGCAAATATACATACACTCATATAGATATACACATATACACAGGCATGTATATGCATACATATAAATACAGACATACACACACGCACACATGTATATGCATATATATATATATATATATAGACAGATGTAGATAGACATACATATACATACATGCACATGCATACATACCTGCATATACATATATATATATATATATATATATATATATATATATATATATATATATATATATATATATATATATATATATATATATATATATATAAATACACACACACACAAGCACACACATACACACACACACAAGCACACACACATACACACACACAGATACATCAGATATGAATGTATGCATATACAAATGCATACATATGTTTAGAAATTTACACGTATTGCGAAGTTATTGGCGTACTGCGAAGTTATACGTTCCTAAGCATACACACTTTCCGATACACTAATGCACACCCATAAATGCTCAGGTAACATTCACATAGACCGGTATACAGATTCATTCGTTACATACAAACTCTATATCTAATAACTCTTAATTTCATTCCATAGATCTTTTTCTCTTTTTTCTCACCTTCCACTCGCTTGCTAATTCACACATTCTCCCTATCACTCTCTCTCCCTATCACTCTCTCTCTATCTCTCTCTCTCACGTCTGTGTGTGTATTTGTATACATGTATACATACACATACATAAAGACAAATGCATTAGTAAATATGTGCTTATATATCTATATGTGTGTGCGTGTCCATCGTATGGATGCATGCATAAATATGTGTGTGATGTATGCGTTTGTGATG
>NC_068990.1:38897940-38900933 GCF_001194135.2 Octopus bimaculoides | reverse complement strand
ATATATATATGTATCATTTGACGTTCAGATGCGTTGCATGGAACCAAAGGAACCCACATAGATGGTTTTATTATTTTTAATAAAATTTTGTTTACCTATTTTCCAATAAACTCTGTTTCCGACTTTTTCAAATTGTAAAGATAACTTATGGATACTCTGTATATACACATACATGCAGAGGGAGAGACAGATGGGGAGAGGTGAGGAACAGATAGATAGATAGATAGATAGATAGATAGATAGATAGATAGATAGATAGATAGATAGATAGATAGATAGATGCTGAAAAAATATACAATAAAGGAAGCAAAATGCACGCAAATTATGTATTCATAATAAATTTCAAAGGAAAGAATATTATGATAGTTGCCCGGTTTCGCTATTCACAACATCGAAATTGGTGAAAATATTGCAATTTCGTATTTTCTGAAGATGTTTTACGTCCATGTTGCCTGCATGAGGGTCCGTTTGTAAATCACAACGCTTTTTATAAAACCATTTGATCAAAGGACTATTGCCTTCTGCTTCTGACATTATTTCAACTTTTTCAATACTTGCTCATTTTTACCGATTGAACCTCTCTACAACGATACAACCGTATGGAAGAAAATTGCCGGACAGTATCGAAATGGTAATGATATATGATCGTCCACTGATGATATATAGAGCGTCTTTGCATTTTTTGTGTTTTCTCGATTTTCTCAAAAAAAATTTTCTTCTTTCTTTTTCTTGAACACCATGTCCTACATTTCTCATAATCATATCATTAGGTGTGTGTATACATATGTAATACATGCATGTCAACACACACACATATTGGATTGCCTGTGTTCAGTCCACTGCAGAACGAAGGCTTCAGCATGTTCTCAGCTGAAATCATGCTGTCGCGAAATGGCTTGGAAGAGAGTTACAGTTTCTTGTACTCTTATCCGGGAGTAGTTAAGTGCTTAACTGGTATTTATCTTATAGAAAATGAAAGGATGAAAGGCCAAGTTCACCTTGGTGAAGAACACAAACACGGACGAAATACCGTATGCATTCATCCGGCGTGAAAACCTAGTCATATACATGTACATATACATATATGTACACCTCACTACACACACACAAACACCACATCCATAGACACCACACATACATATAATAGGTATATATACATATAGATATATATCATATTATATTATACTATATTTTATCATATTATATTATGTTATATTGTATTATTATATAATATCTTATATTTTCTGAAGACCTGCTCTTCAGCTCTCTTCAGGTTTTTATCACATTTACTGACTCAAATGAAATGTCGGGAGAAATTTGAATTTGATCAATTAATAGGCAGAAACCCTCATTATATTACAGGTACATTGTTTAATCGATTAATAACAAATCCACTTCAACGAGAGTTGAACTTAGAAATAGGAGACTTTAAATTGTATATCGATTTGTTGTTTTTTTTTGTAATGGGATAAGACTATATATTTATGAAGGAAGCGACATATTCGATTCAAATTACAATAATCGATATAACTGCAACATTCATATTGATTATAGGAACCGGAGAGATGAAAGAGACTGGTAATGAATGATTTCAGTTCCAAAACTGATAGAAATAAATTACAATTTATTTAAGGAGGCACCAGCCATTTTTTAGCCTCATTATATTACTGCTAGAAGGCGGTTAGCTGGCAGAATCATTAACACGTTAGACAAAATGTTGTTGCGGTATTTCGTTTTGCCCGTTACGTTCCGTGTTCAAATTCTTGCGAGAATAAATCTGTCTTTCATTCTTTGGGTAGGAGGTTAATAAAATATGTACCACACAAGTAATGGAGTTGATGTTTCTTGATTTATCCCCTTTCCTCAAAATCGCTGGCTTTATGCTAAAGTAACAAATAATTATATATCACTGTAAGATAAGGTAGCAGTTTAGCAGAATCGTAAGAACGTCAGAAAAAATGTCTTGTGGTATTGAGTTGCTCTAACATATAATCCCCTTTCAAATCCTACTGAGGTCTGCTCTGTGATTCATCCATCCCGGGTCGATAGATTGAAGTACCATTCAAATATCTCGATTGCTGGCATCGACTAAATACGTTACCGTCAGAATTAACAGTTCCGTAACTTAACTTGGAAAAATTATATTTCTGGCAGGTAATTAATTTATGAACTCATGGGAGGCAAAAACGAAACCAGGCACGACTTGAATTCAGAAATTAAAGGAATGTGATATATAGAGCAAAGTATTTTTTTTACCTAGGATCCACCAACCCTGCCCTTTACTCCCTGCAGATGAAATTAAATAGCGTTAAGTATCTGCTCATGATGACTGCTACTTGCCCCACATACTTGCCCCTAATTTGGTAATTATGAAACAAAAAAATTGTAGGTCATACATTAGGGAGTTGTAATATATGTGCCTCATCACCTTCTTAACATCTTTACCTAGTAATAATCTATCATATGCATGTGTACATGTTCATACATACACATACACATGCACATACACATGCACATACACACACATACACATGCACATACACACACATACACAGCCCGCACACACGCACACAGACAATTAATACTCGCAGTGCATTATTCACCTATGTGTTACATAGCTTTGGTGAAATCTTCTGGTATTTGTGCACGTACACGCATAGACATACAAAAATAAATGTAAATGTATGTACATACATGAGTGTTTGTATGTGTGTAAGTGTGTGTATCTCTCTATCTATCTATCTATCTATCTGTCTGTCTATCTATCTATCTATCTATCTCTATATATATACATATATGTATATATGTGTGTGTGTGTGTGTGCATGTGTGTATATGTATATATGTGTATGTATACATATATGCATACACATACATATATGCATTCACACACACACACGCACACACACACACACATATATATATATAGATAAATATATATATGTGTGTGTGTGTGTGTGTGTATATATATACATATATGTATATATATATATA
>NC_068990.1:38894787-38897772 GCF_001194135.2 Octopus bimaculoides | reverse complement strand
CAAATGTTGTACTGTGGTATATTGCTAAAATCTTTAGAGTGTAGAACCAAAACACCATGTGGTATCTTGTTTGAGTATTGAGTTCAAATCACAGCGAAATCAATTGTCCTCTCACGTCTCCGTTGGTCGAAAATATAAATACTATATTTCCAGTGAGCTTAATCCAATCGTCACTTCACACCCGGCTAATTTCAGATGACCGTTAACCTTTTTTAAAAGTTTACACATAGATCATACCGGAAGTATAGTTGGTAGTAGTGTTAGAGATACGTACAGTATATATTTTGGTATTTAGATACTGTGTGGAGATGCAATGGCCCAGTGGTTAGGACAGCGGACTCGCGATCGGAGGACCCAGACCGGGCGTTGTATGTGTTTATTGAGCGAAAACACCTAGAAGCCCCACGAGGCTCCGGCAGGGGGTCGTAGCAACCCTTGTTGTACTCTTTTGCCCCAACTTTCTCTCACTCTTTCTTCTTGTTTCTTGAGTAATGCTGCGATGGACTGGCGTCCCGTCCAGCTGGTGGGAACACATACGCCATAGAAACCGGGAAACCGCGCCCATGAGCCTGGCTATGCTTTAAAAGGGCGCAAAAAAATTTTAAAAAATAGATACCGTGCCTTTCATCCTTAAGTGGTCGGTAAAAATAAAGTTGTAGTCAATCTCTGGAAAGATTTAATCGACCACAGCATCCTCAAATATATTTAGCCTTGTGTGTATGCATTTCAGAAATAAATTTATGGAAGAGGTGACTTGATTGGAACATTGCAGCTCCAGCAGAAACATTTTCCTTTCGTACAACTGAATTTACTAGAGACTGACTCCTCTGTATTTCACAAGTGAATTACATTTGGTGAAAACGATATTTTTTACTTCCATGATAGTAACGTTGCCAACCCTTTCTGAGAGCTGAATCTCGTTACAATACTGCACACTATTAGTTCTCTCTTACCAATAATTTACCAACGAAGTGTTGTTTGATCCTCAGCAATATTCCGCTTATATATATGAGGAACTTCCATGCCAAACCCTCTAAAAATGCTGGTATTTACAAAGTTTTTACCACCCTAAACTCGTCCCGAATATTCTATTCCTGAGTATCACGCATACGCAGCCCAGAAGGGACTTTGACACCTCACATAAAACCGTACCGATGTTAAATCCAGAGACTGTGATACCATCTTCAATTGGGATCATACCAATTTCGATTTCTTTCACTGCAAAAATGACGCAAGCACAGCATATTAATAAAACAATATAGTTCCAATATTAGACATGAACAGCTTGCACAATGAAATTTCAGTGTCACTGCAAATACAAGGTATCATCAATACTGATGCTCTAACATCCTCAACATAGTAAGCACTCCTCCTCCTCCTCCTCCTTAGTGTCAGAAGATATTTCAGCCCCCAACAACCACTAATACACCTATATAAATCGCAGATGAAAATCACAATGGAATACTGATTTCATATCTGGGATGGTGTTCTTGCATAGACAGACAACATTGACCTCATCCTAAGAAAGACTGTTTCAAACTCACTCCACTGCTTCGACAACGCTTCCAGTCACAGACCCACATAAGTTGTCAATTTTTGCATATAAGTCCTCTAACTTTATTTTGATGTGTTTAAATATTCCTCGCGTGTTTTGTTGCCATATTTTGCATTACTCATTTTGAACTGAATGGTGGGAATGTTCTTGTTATCGTCGATATAAATGTCGCTGTCGTCGTTATCGTTATCATCATAATCATACAATAGCGGAGGTCAGTTTTGCTTTCATTCCTCCTTATCAATAAAACTCTGCCAGTGACATACTGGTGTAGATTCAATCTACAAAATACTGGGAGAGAACCTTATATAAGAAGTCATCATCATATTATTTTCAAATCCTTAAATCAGAAATCTGGCTTATACCTTTTCCAGGTTTGTTGGGTTATAATACAAAAATCATCGATATTTCTACTCCAAAAGGAAATGAATGACATAGTTAGATATACAGGGGTCAAGGAGTAAAAGCTCTTATTAGAACAAGTGTTGGTCTATATTATACTTCATTCTATAAAACTTCGTTTTTTCTTTTACTTTTGACGTGAAAACTACCAAATTAATTTGGAAAATGTATTTGTCTTAGATTTTGTTCTCTAAGAGTTGGTGGTTATTTTAACAACACAAAAGTTACGAAATTCTTCTGAATTAACTTTCGATAGCTGATCGATCGAAGAGAATTTCTTAGACGCACAACACACATGTTAATGAGACAATTGCGCAATATGTGAGCCAGTGAAAAAGACACTATGGGCAGTCGATCCGCTTACTAGAAAAAAAAAAGGCACATTTCCATCTAATCATACTACTATTTGAACAGTAAGGACATAATAATCATTAAGAATCGATTATTTTGAAATGCCAACATTTAATTATATTCTTTACAATCCAGCTTTGGATCAAACATGCCGACAGACAAAACGAAACGTACCAGTTGCTAGAAAATATTCGGTTCAAAAGATGGAATATCTAATCTTATACTGATGCCGGTAACTCACCTTTCTGTCGTTGAATTGACCTTATTTTTTCTGTGTACTTAATTTTTAACCTAGTCTACTTACTGTTTCATGTTACATTTTCACCCCACCAGATTATACTATATATAAGTACATCCTGACATGATTTAACATCAATTCGTGTGATATATATTTCCTTGAATGTATGATCCATTGCAGCAAATAGAACCAGGATCATTAGTAAAAAATATTATAGCTAATTTATGAAAAGAAATTTCCATCATTTGTTTCATACATTATGCATATAGCAAATTATGAAATTCACTTGATTTAGCAAAGCAACACAAGACGACATAAAAACAAAATAGCATTTACTAAATTCCACTTCACAAGTTCAGTCGCTCCTTCACTCTAGTTTTGCCTTCTCTCTCTCTCTCTCTCTCTCTCTCTCTCTCTCTCTCTCTCTCTCTCTCTCTCT
>NC_068990.1:38890524-38892856 GCF_001194135.2 Octopus bimaculoides | reverse complement strand
TATATGTTTTGCAAGATTTTTGATGTGAAATCGTGTGTTGAAACAGATGTTGTTGTACTTGGGGATGGTCACATTGCCAGTTTAGCCAATCGAAACACACGCACTGTATATTTGGTGTTAATTTTATTCAGCTTTATATTACATTAATCTTAATCTTATTTCGGCCAGAGTTCTTTCGTCACACTTCTGTGACCTCATCAGTGGTCCTTTGTTTCCTTCTTTCTTATGTGTGTCTCACCTTGCTAACTATCTCACCTTGCTAACTATCAGGCATTTTCTATTTTGTATTCCTATTGTATGTGTAGACATACTTGTTTCAGTCATTTGACTCCGGCCATTCTGGAGCACCGCCTTTAGTCGAGCAAATCGACCTCAGGACTTATTCTTTGGAAGAATATATATATATATATAAATGCATAGATATTTGTGTGTGTTCAATATATTGATACTGTGCATATGAATAGTATTATTAAGAGATATTACCTGAACAACAAACAAACACGTTAGTATAGCAAATGAAAATTTTCGATTAATTGAGATTTACCTTGCAATTACCCGACAAAATCTCACTCCAGTTTAGTTTGAATTCCCAAAATAAGAATCAAAGGAAATATGTCCAACGAAATTAATTGATTAAAATTTTGCAAAATATAGAAATAGACAGCACAATTATGAAAGAGCCCATTTGAGTAAACTAGGGCTGCGAGGTTTGTTTGTGAGTGGACTATGGTAGGATAAGTCAAAGAAGATAGATTCAGTAATTCGCAAGACATTATTGGAATGTCAATTGAGAATCTCGCATTTTTCCACAGTTAATGTAGTTCAGAATTTTCGAAACTTCATCTTGTGTGCTGATTAGAAAAGCTTTGGGGATATTAATAATTGAGTGTTCTCATATATTTCGCATTAAAGAAAATTCAGTATTTTGATTTGTTTTTCAATCTTAAAAATATGTTTGGAGATTGCAAATTGAAGTTTCTGCCACATCTAAATTTATAAATATACCGTTTCATAATAATCATAAGCTTAATTGTTGGAGAGGTTAGAATAATATCAACCATTAGAACTCTAAACCAGATCTTTCATTGGTATTGTTTATTTAGAACTTCTACAATCACCTACTTCCCAGCTGGCAGTCGCATTTACAACTCTTCAAAGCACTTCTACAACACCATCACAACCAGAAAATCAATTCGCTCACTCTATTCGAAAAGGAAAAATAAAACGCATACAAAGTAAAATAATCATCTGCATTAATTACACTGTTAATTCCTCAAGCCAACTATTCTCAGATGTTCACTATCAATCATGATTGATGGATAACAAGTATTAAACAGTGACAAAATCCAACATGTCAACCAGTTCTGGGATCATCATTAAAACAATACAATTTTACAGGAAGCTATAGGATAGTGGAGAAAATACAAATTGTTGGACTTCCATAATATACACTGTACGAGAAATTATTGCATGCCAGAAAGCAAAGTATGATATTCAAACAAACGTTGGTAGAGTAAATCTTCCGTAATGACTATATGGATTTCACTTAGAAATAACATCCTTTTCTAGGATTCAATTCTATGCTACCTCTCCTTGACAGTATATTTTCAGTTAGAGGTTATTTTCAAGGTCTACAATCATACTGCCCCATGAAATGTAGTGCGATATGTGTAAAGTTCATATGGATGAAATATGTAATTAGAATGTGAAGATCTGGAAGAATTTTCACTTTGATATATGAGAGAAACGGTATTTAACCTAAAGAATAGGAATAAGAAACGAATTGGTAAGACAAAAGGAATGTTTTAAAGAGAGCATGGGTATGTTTCATTGTCAGCTCCAAAAATGCATCATATATAGTTGGCAGGTACCCTAGTAATAATGTAAGTCCGAACACTAAATGTTGACGTTAAATAATTATTAATTAATTAAAATTACTCCCTTGGAAAAGATAAAATGAGATTGACTAACTGTGCTTGGCAGGGGAGACAACCCAGAATCATCAGGTAATTCTTTTATATCAGGTTCCTCATGTGGTACATCTCTCTCAAATGTAGCAATAACTTGAAATATAATCACTATCTAGCACGATAAGTATATGTGGGACTGAGTTTTCCCTCCAGTTATCATTTAAAAAAGTCTGTTTAAGCGGGCGCGCTGTGTGTGCACTAGAGTGTGCACGTAAAAATACATGAAAACTTTACAAATTCGTTACAACTTTGGTGTTTATTTCATATGAACACTTTCTTGAAAAGCAAAACCCAAAAAAGACATGCTAACAAATCTCTCTCTCTCTCTCTCTCTCTCTCTCTCTCTCTCTCTATATATATAT
>NC_068990.1:38883828-38890415 GCF_001194135.2 Octopus bimaculoides | reverse complement strand
ATATATATAAATATATCCATAAGCAATCAACCGACGCTCATGTAAACAAACAGGAGAAAATACAGACTCTTATACAAGCTTAAACCCAGACACACAGATATAGAGACAAAAGACACAACGTTGATCTGATACAACAGGATGAAGCTGTCGTATAGTTGACTTCAACGAAACACAGATCGTAAAAACAACAAGCCATAGTCACACCACTTCTTTATAAACTCCACACTATACATTGACATACACCTGAATCAAACATTAAGTAGATAAGCAATCGAAACTGAGAGGTCAAAGTTTGGGCAGATTCTTGTAGAATTTGTTAAAGTGGTTGCTCAAATTTAATAATGCTGCATTGTTACTTCCATTGTGGCACCAATCCAAAACTCTTTAACACTTGAGAAATCTTATCTTTATTTCTACTCACACCTCAACACCGTTTGTAAAAGGCTGCTTGCTATTTGTATAGGGTTAGTTTATATGTATGTGTTTACGGAACTGTTTCATTTTAAATCAGCGTGTGAGTGCGTACATTATATGTATATATATATATATATACAGAGAGAGAGAGAGAGAGAGAGATAGAGAGACAGAGAGAGACAGAGAGAGAGAGACAGAGAGACAGAGAGACAGAGAGAGAGAGATCTGTGTGTGTGTATTATATATTTGTTTCAAACAAATCCTCATTGTGAATATGTTATTCAGGTTGACTGTTCCTCCGTCTTTTTATTACTCTTGCTCTCTCTCCATTTTTCATTCAACCCAAAATCGAAGGAATGATTAATTTGGCTGAATTGGTAGATCGACTTGCCAGAAATAATAGGCAAATCTCTCTAACGTCATTGTCATGAAACAAAACCCGGTAACATAGAACAGCGCTCACCTGGATATATTTAGTTTTAAAAAATGTAGTGCTAATGTCATGGATGTAATTCTTTTAAGCAAATATTCATTATAGCAACAAAGTTCAAGGGATAACGCGGATTTGCTACGTATTTCATGAAGAATGTTAATGTCTACATAGCACAAGTATACCTTGTGGTTATATCGAATTACGTTAAGATGTACTTTGTTGTACATTACTGACTCTGTGTGTACGATGTGTGTCCGTTGTTATTTAGTCCCAAGTGACCGAGTAAAGCTATAATCAAAGGCGTTCCAATCATGGCCATCCAAGTTTTTAATCAGACACAGTGAATCGCATTATACTCCATTCTTCCCTTCGATAGTATCTGAAGCTTAAGAGATATAGTGTACTCAACACTCATCAATTTGTGTTCTTTATTGGCCTATGTATGTGGTAAAGTCAATTGTTTCACTAAACCTATAACTAAATCCAACTTGATTTTCATTAACTTGCATAATGTATGTATTTCTACATGTTCCTCCAGTATGGTAATGTTTTATAAATGATCTTTGTGATTCAAACGTGTGGTCACGGATATATCTGGTTCTCTACCATGTCCACAAAAATGTAATCATTTTTGACCAGTCTCAAAAGTTTGCTTTCTTGCGATTAGCCATCCATAATTTATACCTTGCAGGATGGAGGATTGATGGAATCGATACAACATCGGAAAAATGTCGGTAAAATCGTTTCGAGTCTTCACGTTCTGAGATCAAATCCTTTTAGTTATCTTTGCTTTTCATTCTCTCGAGTCGATAAAGTAATTACCAGTCATGTACCAGATCGATATCATTGACTGTCTACTTCTAAAGATTCTGGTGTATGTTCCTCTACAAGGATTTATTTACTCTTAGTGTACAATAAACACTAAATGCAAATCGTGGAATTGTGCGTTGTTCATCGAGCGCTTATGGGTTCTGTTTTCATTTTTGCTATCGTTCAGGCCTTATTATTGTAGAACAAAATTACTCAATACGATAATTTTCTAATTCTATCAGTGACTCAATGATTCGAAAGTGAACTTAGCGAGTTGCGCCCCTTGTTAATTGTCATCTCTGTCTAAAAACATTCCTGTCGATAATAGCATCATCAGCAAAGTCGAAAATAAAGTATACTACAACAAGAAATCCACTAGATAGCCGTTTCCTGTTACGGCAGCTATCTTCTCCTACCAGAACCAAACAACACTACACAATGCATACGATTATAAAGAGTGCTAGTGCCTTTCCCTGATGTTTGCCTGAAAACTCTCATATTCATTACGTCTGCCGAAATTGTTCGAAATTAGACATTGATACAATATAATTAATGGATGGGATTGATAATAGAAACTTGAAACTTTTTGCATTGCCGCCCTGTTTAAGAATCGAATACTTTAGAGCGATTCATAAACACTTACTACAAAAGGCAAGCGGTGATTCATTTTCTTGATGTCTGTATTCGTTCAAGGTTATTTCTGGTTTACCTGAAACTAGACAGAAATCTTAGAATCAGTTGCTCTATTTTTGTCTTTAGTTTTTTGAGTATTGGACTGCACAGATTTGTGGATATGTTATTTAAGATGCAGTGGTTGTGTCTAATGTTTACGTGTTAACGTTCATAATTTATTAATTCTTTGTTGTTTGACTCTACAGATTTGAAGTTTATAATATTTCTTCGCGGGTGAACTACTCGTTGTTGGTTTGGGTTGTATTTATGTTTGTTTTTTTGTGTTTATAAGGTTAATGTTCTTTGTGAGGAAGAGATGATAGGATAGTGTTGGAGTTTATTGTCCTATGGTGTATTATCTTGCATTTAAATCTCCAAATTTTTGTGGGAGTAGTTTTGTCTTGATATTTTCCTCCTCTCTCGACTTACAGATTCAGTTTTTTTTATATCTTTCATCTTATTGCCTCGTCGAGTAAATAACAGAGTGGACTGAAAGAAGTAGTTTATAGGGTTGTGTAGGAGATAATGAGTTAGGGTTGTGTAGGAGATAATCATTTTGTAGTTGTCATGGTCAGTGCTATTGTTGTCTCTGCTGCAGCTGCTGCGGCTGCTGTTGTTGTAGTTATGATGGAAGCTTCTATAGTAATTTGTGTTGTTGTTGTTGTTGTTGTTGTTGTTGTTGTCATGGAGGATTCTATCCCTGCTTCTGTTATCGCTCGTGCAGGTTTTATTAGCAGTTTCCTTAGTATCACTACTTCTGTTTTGCAGCTGCTATTTTTACTGTGTCTGTTGTTGCTACACTTGTTTCGCAGCTGCTGTTGCTCATTTTCCAGTTGCTGTTGCATGATGTTGTTGTTGCTACTTTCTATGTTGATGGTGTTACTCCTTTTGTGGCAAGAATGTTAGCAGCAGCAGTATTGTTCCTTGTCCTCTACGTTTCGGACAAAACATTCTTAATATATTTCACCGCATAAATAAAAACATGGTTTTCTTACTGCAACTACCCGGAGCAATTGCAAGCCACTTGACAGTTTGAGGAGATCAGGGATCGTTTCCATACTTTCTTGGTCTGTTTAGATAAGTAGGTCAATTCTTGTACCCTTATGCAAACAGAAGACTACGAATGTATTCGTTGATTCTTGAATATTGAATAATGTGGCTGCTAATTGGCTTTATTAATGAAATTAATGTTGATGCTGGTGACAGCACGGTGATAACGGGGGGTTGTTACTATGGATAGGAGTACTGTTGCTGCTGTTGATACATTTTATCATAATAGTTCACTTTTTGTGTTACTGCCGTTGTCGTTGTTGGTGTTGGTGGTGATGGTAGTGCTTCGCATTTCCTTACATTTGCATCGTTGCTATGCTGTCACCGCTGTTTATTCAAATGGTGATAGTGGCGGTCTTGGAATTGACGTTACTGTCACTGTCCAGTCTTCTGCTTTTGTTCTTATGGTTGTTATCGTTACTGTTGACTTTGTCGATGGCGGTGTGTTTTGGTTTGATACACGGACGGCAGCGGAAGGCAGCGGAAGGCAGCATAAAAACTGCTGGACAAATCAGTTTACCTTCTTTCAGTTTAGTCACGAAAATTTCAACACGCTTTTTAATTTTTTTTAAAAACATAGGTGAGTTAAAACAAAAAAAGGGGAAAAGAAAGCAGACGTGATTAGTTCCTAACGTTCCTTAAAATTTTGGCAAAAAAAAAAAATAATAAATGCAATCAAAAGAATTACTATAGAAGTTTAGAGTACAGATACAAATAGACAAAAATTGTGAGCGATATGATGGGTATGTTTTGATGTCACACCACCACCACCACCAACAACAACAACAACAACACCAACAAGAAACTTCAACAACAACATTAAGTGCTTCAGATTTTGGCGCAAGGCCAGGGGTGGAGATATGTCTATTACATCGACACCAATGCTCAACTGGTACTCATTTTATCGACTCTGAAGGGATTAGAGGCAGAGTCAACTTCTATTATATTTCTTTTCATCGCTAACGCCTTAGAGATTCTATTCTAATTGTCCTTTTCAAGGCAAACCACCATTTCTTGTCGAGGACTGACTGGTGTTCTGGTCGACTGGTTTGTGCGAGGCTCCTTTCGGTTGCAGTGGTGCATATGATGTTATTGATTAACTCGGATGTTGTAACATTACTTGTGTTGATGCTGTTGAACGGATCTCTCCTGCTGCTCCTTCTGTTGATGTTGTTATTATTTTGGATACTGCTGCTCTTCGCACTGATTCTGTAGGTGTTGTTATCGTTGCTGTCGATTTTGATGCTGTTTTTGTTGTGTTTGAGGTGTCTACAGCAGCCGTGGTTTTCCTTTTCTTTGCATGGGGGAAAACACTTTTAAATGATTTGTCTCGCCTCAAATGTTATCTCGGCTTTTTGTCGTCGACTGCTACGAATAGCTGTTTACCATTAGGGAGGTTGATGAGGTCAGGGATGACTTTGATATCGGCCTAATCGGCGTGTATCAATAATTCCGTTCCTGTGCCTGACCAATTTTTTCTTCCTATTTAGTGCACTTGGAGTATTATTGTTTTATTCTCTATGTCGTATAATATGGCTGTCAATAGCAACGAAATAGCCACTTCTGTAGGTACCTCTGTTACCTTTATTTTAACCCTCCAGCCAAAGTATGTTGTAATTAGCCACAGTACTTCACTTTTTAGGTTTGTTGTTACATTTTTTTTTTTTCTGTTGGCATTCTCAATTCAACTGTGCGAAAGCACACTTCAGCTGTGCGAAAGCTCGTCCCGCAGGTGACACAAGTTTTTATCTCCCAAACTGGCGTTATACAGTTTTTGATCTGTTCCACTGTCGCTCGCTCCAGTCCCCTGTTCTTTGCTTAAACACGTTTGTAGATAATAATATTTATTCTTAGAATCTTCTAATTCCTCTGGCATGTTTAAAAATACTTTCAGTCATTCTTTGATAATTGCGCTTAAGTGTCACTTAACGTTCTCCAGTCGATAACACGCTTTAGCGAAACCGTTCACATTTTGTTTGGAAATATGAATGGCTGCTGTTTACATTGTATTGGTGTTTGTGTTGTTGTTGTTGGTGGTGGTAGTGGATTTCCTGATGACACTGGTGGTGGTGGGGTTGCTGTTTGCATTATCTCCGTTGTCCCTCCGCATGCTTAACGTCATGATAGTGGTGATGGTGATGTTGCTGCTGCTGATTTTACCTGTGATACCTCCAGCTTCTAGTAATCCGACAATGTTCAGGTTTTTGTTGTTGTCGTGGCTGCTGCCGATACCGCTGCCGCCGCTCTATCGTGTCAGCTCAGTGTCATTTAGTGGAACGGGGGAAAATTAAGAAGAAAGTCTCCGGCCATAGGAGAGCTGACTCCCATGAAGGCTGTTGCTGACGTCATCTTACACATGTATCTTGTTCTGTATATTTTTTTAAATACTAAACGTGCGTTTTTTTTTGTTTCTTTTTGTGGTGGGAGAAGGCAAAATATTGCCCTTTACAGGATAAAATATCCATAATGCACCAGTCAATAAATTCGTGGTGCTCTTAATAATAAATTATAACAAAGACTGTACACAGAAAAAAAAAAGACGAAACGTGGGAAATAATGAATTTGAACGAGACTTACGTAGCGTGTTCCAAAATACATTTGATGTATACCACAGCAAATATATTGATGACGATGACGACGATGATGACGACGACGATGATGATGATCATGATGACCATGATGACGACGACGACGACGACGATGATGCTTTCTTTTATTTCTTTTAAATACATTTATAATAACATTTAAACATAAATTGTAAATATAATATGGACAACAAAAACAATTCTGTTTCAATATCCGAGTGGCAGACACGTTTTTGACATGTAAATTTGACCGGAAATTGGCAGCTAATTAAGACATAGTGAAATGTTGTCATGAGACAAGAAGAGGCACATTGATGTTACTTTTGTTTCATTCCACCTTACGAAGAGTTCATAGAGAGAGACATGAATATATATTCGAGATTTTAGCTATAATTAAGTATTATGGTCGAATCTATATACACGCATAACGTTAACACATGCATCATATAAACATGCATTCGTACACGTACACACACGTACCAACACACAGAGACTCACAGACAAGCACTCACACATAAGCACACACACGCAGACACATATATGTATACAGAGTGTGCAAGCATGAGAGAAAGAGAGAGAGAGAGAGAGAGAGAGAGAGAGAGAGAGAGAGAGAGAGAGAGAGA
>NC_068990.1:38881870-38883514 GCF_001194135.2 Octopus bimaculoides | reverse complement strand
ATATATATATGCATACATACATTTAATTATATTTATATATATATATATATATGCTTGTAAATGTGTATATATGAGTGTATGTATACGTACATAGATACGTACCTCCATGTGTGTATACACGTATACATGCATTCACATACGCACACACATATCCATCTTTTTTTCTCCTATTTCTTCTTCTTTATTCTTCACCCCTACTACCTCCTGTAGTATAGTTTTTCTTCCTATTTTGTTAATTCGTCTCTTCATCCGCCTTAACTTCCTTCCGCCTTACAAAAACGCCCAACCAACCCTCAAGTTCTCCCTCTTACTTTTACCTCTCACATATATCTCTGTCCTCTCACTATTCCTTTTTATTCTCCGTCTGTTTCACAGCATTTTCCCCACAACTTTCCTAATATGCTCTCCCCCCTCTCTCTCTCTCACTCACCCCTCTTCCTCATATTTGTCAAAATTTCTGTATGTCTCATTTTCCTTTCTCTCCACCTCAGTTTTTTAGTCTGCACGCACGGCACTGCCTCTCTTATATTAGTCAATTTCTCATCCTTTTCTCTCTCCTTTTTTTTGTCTCAATTTATCGTCTTGGTCACTTCATCTCTGTTTATCACTCTCACTCCTGTTTGCTTCTCTTTCCTCTATCTGTCTTTCTCTTCTCTCTATCTGTCCTTCTCTTCTCTCTATCTGTCCTTCTCTTTCAACTGTCACTCATACCACTTTTCTTTTCGTCTCTATTCCTTCGCATCCTCGCCCCACAACTCACTTCTGCCATGACAAGTGATCTCAATTAGATCCATTAAAACGCGATTAAAGCTCTAACAAAATACACCTATTAAAATAAATGAAATATATACAAAAAAAAATCACAATAATAAACACAAAAAAAAATTAAAAACACAAATTTAAACAATTCAATTTTTTATACATTTAAAGGGACACGAGCGAGTTGGTAGCTGAAGAGGTGTGAGTTCTAACAGAGGTGGGGTAGCGAAAACAAAAACAACAAAGAACAACCGTTTAAGGAACTGTTATGCATAATTCGTTTCACAGGGCGCACATGTTCCCAAGTAAATGTAAGATAGACTCCATCTAACAACAGGGGGCGCTAACTGTCGTAGCGCACTAGGCTGCTTTTCTTTCATAAATGTTTAAAACACCATACTTTATTATTTTTATTGTTGCTGTTGTTATTGTTAACATGTTTGATGGCATAGTTGATGCAGTCACGATGGTGTTCGTTCTTGCTTTTGTTGTGGTAGTTGTTGTTGCTGCTGCTGTCTGTTCTCATTTTTGCTATTGGATTTTGTGATTTTTGTTGAATTTGATTTCTTTCTTGAAAGAACAAATCGAGTCATTTGTTTTGTCTTTAATTTTCATTAAAAGTTCGTACGTTTTGTTTCATGTGCGTTTGTTGAATCAATGTGAACCGTTTCGTCTGTTGGCTTGTGTGCATACGTACACAATCAAACTTGATGAAAGACATACGTACATACATATGCACATATATGCAGACAGATTGTTATGCACTCAGAAGGATAAATTAGATTAAAACATGTAAACATTTTAGCATATGTACGTATGCAAGCAAGTAAGTATATCTAAATATATTCATATATATATATATATATATATATATATATATATATA
>NC_068990.1:38880347-38881230 GCF_001194135.2 Octopus bimaculoides | reverse complement strand
ATATAAAGTAGTTGTATGCAGTCAACTTAATGTGACAGTCCCATGAAGGGAATAATACTAATGCTACTTAGCCCTAGGAAGCTAGCTGTTGCCTTCCATCCCAGGTTTCGCTTCATCTGGTTAGATAAGTATGGATAAGTTCGCCAAGGTGAGGAAAAGCATGGAGGGTAAGGTCGCGAGGCAGCAATCGGACGAAGTGAGCAGCGACAGTGGAGGCTGCAACAACGAAGAAGTGGAGGATGACTCCTTCAGTGGTGTGTGTCAGAGAGCCAAAACAGAGCAGCAGGAGCCACAGGTCACTCAATGACAAGGCCCAGAATTTGGTTCAAGACCTGGTTGGAGAACAACTCCATGAACTTGCAGACAGATGCTACCCTCTTGGTTGAGCAAGTCCTGGTGCCCTCTTTTGGTTGACTGACACACACCACTGAGGAAGTCATCCTCCACTTCTTCGTTGTTGCTGACTCCACCGTCGCTGCTCACTCCGTGCGATTGCTGCCTCTCGGCCTTACCCTCTATGCTTTTCCTCACCTTGGTGAAGACATCTATCCCATCCAGTGCTGCAGTGGATTCTTTGTTATCTATGGGCAAGGACATCTTGAGGGCCAAGGGATCATCACTGTTTGATGAAAACTTTGACTGACGTGCTAAGTTTCATAAAGGCCGAAATGCATCTCATGGATAGAATGGGGAACGAGAAGAAGAGAAATTAAATTATGTATATATCGTGTTTTACCTTTTTTATTTTTATTTTTTATGGCCACTTTATCAATAAACTTTTTTAGTTTAATACTAATATTGTGTTTCATTTGATTTTTAAAAAAAATATTTTCTGATCCTAAAAGACTTTAAAAACCTAAAAGAAGGGCCAAAACTATGGAAT
>NC_068990.1:38875696-38876353 GCF_001194135.2 Octopus bimaculoides | reverse complement strand
ATATATATATATATATATATAACATATATCATTATCAATATATATATATAATATATGTGTGTATGTATGTGAAGTCATTTTTATCAATATGCATGTGTATGCTTGTAAGACATGTATCTTGCATCTCGGTGTATACCTACAAAGAACCACTGACACACACGTACAACTCGACACATACATACAAATATGCGCCTGTGTCTGTAGATATTTTACGCATACTCACATAAATTAGTGCTTATAAGCCTACATAAGCAGTATATTGGCAAATTCGTCAGAGTGTCGCATAGCGTCCTAGCATTATGCGTTTCGACCGTGAGTGCCTGGAGTTCAAATCCCGGCCTAATTCATCTCGGCTTATTGACCCTAACTGGAGTACGATTTAACTCCACCGTTTGATGCCTTGGGTATTTTTAGAGGATTCCTCACGTTTACCAGTATTCTAGCCTGGTCTTCCTGTTTACGGGGTACAATCCTGTCACCCCGCCACAAATACCTGATGCTTTGCAAAGGATCAAGATCAATGCCGCTGAGTTACATTCCCTTAATGGAAGTAAAACACGGACGCACGTACATACATCTCCACGCATATATGTGTAAATATATATATATGTGCATGTGTATATATATATATATATATATATATATATATATATATAT
>NC_068990.1:38871147-38871757 GCF_001194135.2 Octopus bimaculoides | reverse complement strand
AGAGAGAGAGAGAGAGAGAGAGAGAGAGAGAGAGAGAGAGAGAGAGAGAGAGAGAGATTTCAGCACGTTATGTGCATTGATAAATATTCTGGGATGTTTTATTGAATAAAAAAAAACAGAATTTTCATATCTCTGTTGACACATGATCGATTTGAACCACACTCACTCTAAACAGAGTTGGGCTAAATTATCTTGGGACTATTCTATGAATGAACATTATCAAAGACTAGTTCGGCGCTGAGGGCAACAGTTAGAACGAACACACAGACACACAATTTAGACAGAGAGGGATAGCGTACGAACACAGAATAAATATCCGTGGAGTTACACGTGCGCGCACACACACACGCTCACACATACCAACTCACTCGAACGCGCGCACTGGATCATACACATAAGCACACGCATACACACACACACACATATACACACACTCGTAGACGTACAGAGACACATGTTATAAGACATTGTGACCCAATAAATACATACACACACCCGCAGGCATATTCATATAAACAAATACAAAATAAATACCCCGGCAGATAAGCACACTTCAGGGTGCGTAATGCATACCTCCATATGGGTATTCGTATGGATGTGTTCTGCATAT
>NC_068990.1:38869541-38870002 GCF_001194135.2 Octopus bimaculoides | reverse complement strand
ATATATATATATATATATATATATATATATATATATAAGCATGTATGTGTATATGCATGTATATATATATATATAATAGAAACATGAATATATATAATTACACACATACGCTCACACACAGAACCAGTCACCCCCCAGATATATATATACATCCACAC
This sequence comes from Octopus bimaculoides, assembly GCF_001194135.2. Taxonomy (NCBI): domain Eukaryota; kingdom Metazoa; phylum Mollusca; class Cephalopoda; order Octopoda; family Octopodidae; genus Octopus; species Octopus bimaculoides. Next base: position 38,869,844 of record NC_068990.1, on the reverse strand, counting down.
ATACATATATATAGATACGCACACATGAAACGAGTTATTAGTCTAATATTTCTGTGTTTACATGTGTATACTATATAATAATATTGCATGTATATACTATACAATATTTAATATACATATTCACCTATCTCTCACTATATAATTCTGATGTTTCTTTTTTTAAACTGTATGTACCTCCGTATCTCAAACGTTCTTATACGCACATCTATAAAGTTACATACGTTCATGCACAAGCACACGCGTGACTGGACACACGATCACACACACATACGCACAGGCACACTCACACAAACACACACACAA
>NC_068990.1:38868867-38869531 GCF_001194135.2 Octopus bimaculoides | reverse complement strand
TACACACACACACACACACACACACGCACACATATATATATATATATATAACTGTTTCATACACACATACATGCATACAAACTTACACACATCTTTCCTTTTTTCTCTTTTTATTGTTTTAGTCATTAGACTGCGGCTATGCTGGGGCACCAACTCAAAGAGTTAGTCGAGTATATTTTCTTTTTAAAGCTTGGTACATATTTCATCCCACACTTTTGCCGAACCGCTCAGTTACGGGAACGTAAACAAAGCAACACATGCTGTCAAGTGGTGGTGGAGCACAAACACACACAAACGTACACACGCACACAAACGGGGAGACACACACATGCGACGGGCTTCTGTTCAGTTTCCGTCTACCAGATGCATCACAACGCTTTCTCGACGATATTCATGCACGTGTAATATTTATTACAATGAATAATGTTGAAAGTGACTTCGAAGTTTCGGTCAGCTGAGCCTCTATCTGAAAGTCCGATGTAGGCTAACTCTGGAGAATCATCGAAGTCGTTTCGACCGTATCCATCTTAATGAAATACATCTATCTATCTATCTATCTATCTATCTATCTATCTATCTATCTATCTGCGTGTCTGACTGCCTGCATTGCTGTATGTATGTAGGTATGTATGTACGTTTCTATGTATATATATATATATATATA
>NC_068990.1:38867376-38867925 GCF_001194135.2 Octopus bimaculoides | reverse complement strand
TGTGTGTGTGTGTGTGTGTGTGTGTGTGTGTGTGTGTGTGTGTGTGTGTGTGTGTGTGTGTGTGTGTGTGTGTGTGTAGAAGCATGTATGTGTATACGAAATTATAGATGCAGCTTTATAAATATATTTACATATACATAGATATATGTATTTGAATTTGTGTATATATTTGTGCACGTATATATTTCAACATTAATTCATTAAACTTAGTGTTATCATGTAACCGATATGCAACGTTTCTCAAAAACAAGATGCTTTGAAGACACACCACCCGTGGATACAAATCTGCACACGCACGCGCACGCACACGCACACACGCACACACACATACACACACATACACGTACACACAGGTAAATACCTGCACGAATGCATATAAAACTTGCATGCATTATATATATATATATATACATACACACATACACACACACACATATATATGAATATAAATGAATATAAATATACAAATATATATATATATATAAATGTATGTATGTATCTATATATATATATATATATATATATATATATATATATATATATATATAT
>NC_068990.1:38863626-38864603 GCF_001194135.2 Octopus bimaculoides | reverse complement strand
ATATATATATGCATATATATCTAGATCTCTCTCTATATATACATATATATATATATTTCATATAAGGAATTATAATAAAGACATCAAACGGAAAATATGACATATACACACATGTACATATGTATATATATATATATATATATATATATATATATTTACATACATACACACATATACATATATATTTATTTATTTATATACGCACGCACATACATATGTGTGCGTGTGTGTATATAATTGCATACTTATGCAAATCTATGCCTCTCTGTATGTCAATGACTAATGTGTATATTTTGCACGCGGGCACATATTCACGCGGGCACATATTCACGCGCACCGACACTAACACACACACAAGCGCGCACACACGCACACACACGCACACACATACGCACATACACACACTCGCCCGAATTCACGCAAATAGAAAAATTGTTCTAGAGCGTACGTGCACATATTGTTTCCATAAAGTTTAACTCTTGACCACTGACCGCCTGCATCCCGGAAGATTAAATTCCACCCGGATTAACACCTGCCCGGATACCAGCATGTAGATATAGACAATAGGATTACTTTAATGGAGTATTTACGAAATTATAAACGCACACTTTTCCATTTGTTTTTCTCAATATATACTGCCATATCTATTTCTTTCTATAAAGTATGTACTCGCGTGGTATGAATAGTATACAAACGCACGCACATATATTCATTTATATGCATGTCTATCTATCTATCTATCTATCTATCTATCTATCTATCTATCTATCTATCTATATAAGAGTGTGTATACACACACACGCAGATGTATATGTATACATACGTACACAGTGACACACATGTATATACATACACACACATATGTCTACATGCGGACTTATACACGTATACATATATACATATTTATATATTAATAAATGGTTATACATACAGATATATGTAATCATATATATATATATATGATATATATATATATA
>NC_068990.1:38861087-38863293 GCF_001194135.2 Octopus bimaculoides | reverse complement strand
ATATATATATATATATATATACATATATACATACATGAATACATACATACATACATATGTGTGTGTGTGTGTGTGTTTATGTACCTCTACGGAGTGACTGTTTCTAACTGGTGAATGTCACCGCTGCATGGATCTCAGCTACGCTTGTATGATTTTAGTTGGATGTGGGAGCGATTATAAACAACCCATAACTTGTGCCTATAGAAGTAATCAATATATATATAGATGCGCACGTAGATGTCAGTTTGTGTGTGTGTGTGCCTGTGTTTACGTAATACGTAAATGACTCTCCAACTAACTACATACATATATGTGTGTGTGCGCATGTGTTCGTATAAATATTTGTGCGTGTGTGAATATGTATATATTTATATACATATGTATGTATGTATATACATATATATATATATATATGCATATATGTGTGCATCTATCTATTTGTCATGCATACATACATGCGATCGCTGCCTAGTTCAAAGCGTTGTTTTGTACTTGCCTGGTTTCAGGTTCAGGTCTACTACGTGAAGCCTCCGACAATTGTATATATATATATATATATATATATATATATATATATATATATATATACATATATATATATATATATATATCTGTATAATGTATGCATGTGAATATCTGTGTGTTTACGTACGTTCCCCTCCAGCTTCTCTGTGTGTGTTGGTTTGATTATATTCTTGTAAATTATTGATTCAGGAAAAGACTTTGATAGCATAAATACGAAACTCAGATACAAGTCCTCGCTCAATTCGTTCCACTAATCCCTCCTCAGAAGACACAAAATGAAGATAATATATAAAGATATGTTTTGGTGTTTATGTGAATTATGTATACATATATGCTTGCTTGTATGTATATATATATGTATGTACGCATGCGTGTATTTATGCATTTATGTATGTATGCATGTGTGCATGTATGTATGCATGTGTTTATATGCATGTGTCCGTGTGTTTGTGTGCTTGTGTGAGTGTTTATGTATGGTTTTATGTATGTACGTCTATGTATGTATATATGCTTCTATGTATGTATGCATCTATGCGTGCATGCATGTATACACGTATGTATGTATATATGCATGCCTATGTGTCTATGTGTGTTTGTGTGTAATACATAAGCTCAAAATTAGAGAAAGGACAGTTTACAATGTGATATAAGTTCTAACATTGAAATATGTCCCTGGCGTTTCGGAAATTAGCCCTTTGTCTTAAAACAAATTATATGGACAGCGTGAGAAAAATGTGTCTAAAAATAGCTATATTTGAGCGGAATTGTGTTACGCAGAATTGATGACTCAAAAGCCAGGCTAGAACGCCTTCCTGTGAGATGTATTGAAGAAAAGAATTGCAGTGTGTATATACGTGAATTGGAGTCGCTGTGTGTGGTTGGATCGACCATCTGGAGTATTGTGCCTACTTGCTGTAGTGGATGTTTGTGCATATGCAAAATGGGTGGCTTTAGTTAATATAAGACTTAGGTAGATATTAATGAGTGTGTGTGTGTGTGTTTAGTAAGCAGTGCGAATGCATATGTGTGAGGCTGTTTCAACGTATAACTGTGTAAAACCGCCGCTGTAGTATGGCTGTTAGAATACATAAACTTCAGCGCGCTCAAACTTAGATTTCGTATATATATATACGTAAGCATATGCATGTGTATGTGTGTGTATATATATGAATTCGCTAATTTGGGAATAAAGAAATCCATTGGTAGGTCGATGGCTTATACCAGTAGAGCAATAATCAAACTTTAAATAGATATATGACGTTAAGATTGCCCAGCTTTTAATATCCTGTACGATGGAAATGTCTAGACATGATCTTAAAAGTACTGTCTGTAGTTGCATTACACGTTCAGAGACCTGTCTTGTCAGCCATACCCTAGAAAGATTACATACAAAAATTCAAACACAAAGTGTTCACATGCATACATATCCATCAAACCACCCGAGTACTGTTGTCTTTTTAAGCTGCCAGTTTTGCCCATCTTCTGTTAGAGTGAAACCTACTTTGTACTAAATCTTAAGAGGTTTTTGGAAGATTCCGTTTTGATCATAGCACGGGAAATTGGTGAGTGCTCGGGAGTCATTTAGGGACCTATGGTTGATAACCTAACCAAACTGATAGAAGTCTAAAAACATATGAGTGTGTGTATAGAGTGAGATAGATAGCTTTATATATATATATAT
>NC_068990.1:38858148-38860929 GCF_001194135.2 Octopus bimaculoides | reverse complement strand
ATATATATATATATATAAATGTATATATATGTATGTACTTATATGTATGTATGTATATATATATAATATAAATAATATATATGCATATTATATATATATATCTACATATATATGTACACGCACACATACACACACACACACACACACACACAGATATATATACACAGACACATACATTGATATATAAGTACAGGACATTACCAACAGTAAACAACATTGTTCCCAACTTTGACCCTCCATAAATCCCAAATTTTATTTTACTTCTTATGGGACCATTTGTCATTGAAGACTCATAATGTCATTCAGTGCTCGAAATGAGGAATAGATAGACAGCCGACAACTGATGAAGGGTCATTATTTATGTCACTTGTCCTGTTTTCCATTTGTTACTCTCGTTGTTTGCGTATTGAACTCATTTGTTTTCGTATATCACGTTTTTTTTACTGTTTGTGACGTGCTGTACCCAAATATGCATGTGTGTATATATATACATACATACATACATACGTACATACACACACACACACACACACACACACACACACACACACACACACACACATATATATATATATATATATATATATATATATATATATATATATATATATATATATATATATGCATATATATTATTTATATTATTACTTGATTGAACGTCACCCATCCATTTCCAAGTATATATACACACACAAACACATTATATATGTATGCATATGTATTTCTATATGTCTGTATATGTATGAATACATATATTTTTTTATATTTACTTGTTTCTTTCATTGAAAGACCGCCATCTTAGGGAATTATTTTGTACTACTTAATGAATCAAATCGACCCAATGCATACTATCTAACAAATGTACACTTTTTTTTTCTTTCTGAGCCATGGACGTAAACGTTCTGCCAACCATCTTTGGTCCAGTTTTCAAGCACAAAATTGAACTTCAAAGCACATGCGTGTGTGTGTGTGTGTGTGTGTGTGTGTGTGTGTGTGTGTGTGTGTGTGTGTGTGTGTGTGTGTGTGTGTGTGTGTGTATGTGCGTGTGCCAGCGCGGCGCGTGTGTGGCTGCATTATAATTATATTCTGATACTTTTTACCGTCGTTGCACTGTGGTTTGATGGCCGTTTGCAGAATTTAGTCGGGCAAATTTATCCAGTCCCATATCTAACGTTTAGCAACTATTTCAGGGATCCTTTTCTAACAAAATACTAGATTTTGAGATGCACAACAAATCATTATTGGTTGACACCAAGCTAGAACGAGTGCAGACACACGCACACACACATGCATCCATACATATTTGTATGTATATATACACGTATGCACATAAACTCACACGGACGTTTTCCGCACAGTTTCCATCGCTCCATATCACTCACATAAAGCTTTTATTTCTACGAGGTTAAAATAGTAAGAAATTTGGCTTATTTCGTCTTGTAGTGGGGCATAGGTGTGAAGCGAACTTCTTAGAAACATAACCATTCCTAGGATTAAAATAATCCCTCCCCCCTGGCAAACGAATCTCGATCTCCAGCTCTCAAGTTGAGACATTTGCTAATATCTATCTATCTATCTATCTATCTATCTATCGATATATGAATACATATACATACATACATACATACATACATACATATATATATATATATATATATATATATATATATATATATATATATATACACATACACATATATACAGTATATATATGGGAGAATATACAAATAATAACAACAGACGAGGACAGGTGGTGTAAATAACAAAAGTATATATTAGTATGACGCTCGGGAATACGGAAAGTCTTTGACGTTTCGAGCTACGCTCTTCAACAGAAAGAATACGGAAACAAGGAGAAAAACACAGAGAAAAAAAATTGAATAGTGTTCAGTCAACGGTCAAATATATTTATATATATATATATATACGTAAATTATTTATATATATAAATAGATAAATAGGAAGATATATATACCTACACACATACCTATGCACACACGCACAAACATGCATGTATATTTGAGCATATAAATACACACACGCATGTACATGCACACATATACCAACTCGTATTAAGAGCGCGAAATATATCGCAACGATTCGCATACGCACGCACACACGCACACACACACACTGACCCCCCCCACACACACACACACTCACATAGACAAAGAGACACACACACATAAGCATGAGCAGGCGCGTACTCATGCGCGAGCACGCACACAGACGCACAATACATACACTTGAACATCTTTATAAACACACTCGGAGATTTTGCGAAACTTAGGGGCAAACACACACTCCCGATCAGCTACACGCACAAATTGTTGTACATATATATGCACACAATGTGCTAAAAACGAAAACAACACTAACAGTAACGCCACCACCACCACCACCACCACTAACACCACTGCTACGAACAACAACAACAACACCAACAACAACAACAAGAGAAATATAAAGAAAAGGGCGTGTCTCCGTTGTGTTATTGCCGTTCAATTTTTCTGTTTCATTTAGAAATAAAATCAATGATAGCCATTGCATCAACCCATCTACTCACATTCACACGGGCATGCGTACCCAATCCGGCATACACTCACGCACGCATGCACGCACACACGCATGCGCGCACACACACATACACGCATACACACACATACACACACACACATATGCACACACACATCCGCATACACACACGCTCGCACAAATATGCATATATGTATGTGGGTGTATACTTATATATATATATGTATATATATAACTATATATATA
>NC_068990.1:38855938-38857190 GCF_001194135.2 Octopus bimaculoides | reverse complement strand
CTATACACTATATTACACGTACCATACTATATACTACATTACACACTCCATACTATATATATGCTACATTTCACACACCATAGAATATACTACATTTCCCACACTATTCTATATTCTGCATTACACACACCATACCATATACTATGTTACACATATAACACTATGTACTGCATTGCACACACCATAGTATGTATATACTACATAGTATGTGTGTAATGTAGTATATAGTGCGGTGCGAGTTATGTCTACATTACACACACTGCACTATATACTGTATGACACACGCTATATTACATACACTATATACTATATTACACACACTATATACTATATTACACACACTATACGATACACTGCATTAACTCGCACCATTCTATATAGAGCTAACCACACCTTGCTCTACACACTCTGCACTATATACAATACTATATGCCCAATGCCAAACTACAGTACATATCATGCTATATACACTCCATTAAATACATTTCACTGTGTAACACAGTATACATTACATCACACTAGATACCACACTATATACCCTACACTTTATACTACACTCTGCACTAGGGTACATACCACACCATTCATAGAATATACCATACTATTTACATCACATCATTTAACACCCCACATACTACACTGTACATCACACAATATAAGCCACACTCTATCCCATACTATGTACATCACCTCATATAACATTCTACATACATCAGCACACATCACACTATATACACCAGCGTGTGTACTACATCATGTACTACAATATTTAACGAGTACAATGCTTAACAGAACGCGTTATATGTCACTCTATACATCATACTATTCGCCATACTGAATATAATAGTTGCTGTTGTAGTTTTTGGGTGATTATAAAGGACAGTGACGGAGGCTGTAGCAATAATGGTGGTAGCTACTGTTGTAGTGCGAATTGTAGTACTGGTATCAGTAGCGGTGTTGATAGTTGTGGCGCTAGTGTTTGGCTTCTCTGTCTACTACGAGTGCCACAGTGCTGATGTTTGGTAGACAAGACTATGGAGCGTAGAATATAGTATATACTATGGTATATATTGTGGTACATTGAGTGGTGTGTATGCTGTAGTATAATGCATGGACAGGAAGTGTAGCGTAGCGTATATACCACATTATTTATCACAGTATAGACCACTGTATACACCGTTATCTACATTTCGCAATATATATATGTATATATATATATATATATATATGTATATATATATATATATATATA
>NC_068990.1:38854231-38855647 GCF_001194135.2 Octopus bimaculoides | reverse complement strand
ACCACTATCATCATCAACTTACTACCACCGCTACCACCACCGTCACTAGCACCACCACCACTATCACAACCACTACAATCACCACTACCCCGTCGCTACCACCACCGCTACCGTCATTAAACTACCAACACTACTACGATCATGGTATATTGTGGTAGTAGCGCCGATAATGCAGCCGTGATGTCGTGCATATGTGTGTGTGTGTGTGTGTGTGTGTATGTGTGTGTATGTGTGTATGTATGTGTGCGAGTGTGTATTTATATATTTATGTATGCACATATATATGCATACACAAGCGCGCACATATCCGCACACATGTATACACACATATGTTACCACACCCTGTTTAAAGGCAATATTAAAATAAAATTATATCTCTCCTCCTCTCTCTCTTTTTAAAAGTCCCACCTTTTCTCCTCCTCAACCCCCTTTCACCACACTACCTCCTCCTCCGATAAAATCCTCGAACCTCTCACCAACCTTACATCATCGCCCTCCTCCCTCTATATCCGACCAATCACAGCTGATGATTTCCTACTCCAATGTAAATTTTAAATTTTAAGATTTCCGTCACTACACGCCTCGTTGTTTTACGCGCACACACGCACGCGCGCACACACATGTGCACGCTCAAATGCACGCATTAATACTGCCATAAATATTGATACGCATACATACTGACAATGATTTGCACACTTATATGTGCGCACACACACATACACACCCTGACAAACACACACACACACACACACATGAAAAGCTAAACGTACACAGACACACATACACACAAACACACACTGGTACACACACACACACATATATATATATATACACACAACACAAGCATACACGTGTACGAAAACAATATCACAACGCACACACGTACACACACATATACGCAAATATTCATGTACACACGGATATACGCAGTTACTCTAGCATACGTACACAGACAAACACACACGCACACACACATGTGTATAGATATACAATGATATCATGCACTCACATACATACATACACTCTCACACAAACACTGTTAGTGATACGAAAGCACAAATGAATACAGAGACACTAAGATACGCTCACACATACACACACACATTCATGATAACATAAGCACACAAACATACTTGACATTCAATCACAGGCGATCATATTCACATACACATACATGTATAAAAATGCATATACTTACGCAAAGTTACAAATACACAGATATACGTACGTATACACACGGACATAGATACATACAGAGGCTAGCGCATGCAGATAAACACATAAGCACATAAACAATTACTTAATTACACATACACATATATACTAACATACGCACTCGTATACATAGATATATATATATGTCTATATGCATACATATGTATACAAAAGAACGGAGCTATGCTTACATGGAGATAT
>NC_068990.1:38852396-38853175 GCF_001194135.2 Octopus bimaculoides | reverse complement strand
ACACACACACACACACACACACACACACACACACACACACACACACACACACATATATATACATATATACGACGTGCTTCTTTCAGTTTCCGTCTACCAATCCATGCACAAGGCTTTGGACGGCCCGAGGTTATAGTAGAAGACACTTGCCCAAGGTGCCACGCAGTGAGACTGAACCCAGAACCATGTGGTAAGTTACATACCACACAGCCACTCCTACGCCTATGTATATATATACATATCGCTTTTCTCTTTTTAGTTGTTTCAGTAATTAGACTGCGGCCGTGGTGGGGCATCGCCTCGAAGAATGTAGTGGAACAAAATGATCCCAGTATTTATTTTCCTTTCAAGTGTAGTACGAATCCCATCGGTATTATTTGCCGAACTGCTATGTCATGAGGGCGTAAACACACCAACGGCGGTTGTGAAGCGATGGTGGAGTACAAACACAGTCACAAAAATACACACATATAGAGAAATATATATAATAAATGCGACGGGTTTCTGTCAATTTCCGTTCGCCAAATCATCTGCGTAGGCTTTGATGACCCGAGGCTAAGGTAGCAGACTCGTGCCCAAGGTGCCACGCAGTGGGACTGAACCCGAAACAGTGTAGTTGGGAAGCAAACTTGTAAGCACGCAGTCACGCCTGTGCCTTCGTATGTATAGATATATGCATTCATGCATACATGCATATGTGTAGACACATACATATATGCATACACATACACACACTCACACGCATACATACATATGCATTTATATTTGTACGTATATAT
>NC_068990.1:38842323-38850503 GCF_001194135.2 Octopus bimaculoides | reverse complement strand
ACAACCAATACGAATTTCCTTTCTATTATTGTCACAGAGCCCGAAATTTTACGGGAGGGGTTGCTAGGGGAATGGGCTCTAATCGATTGCATCGACCCCGATGTTCGACTGGTACCGATTTTTTATCGACCGCCGAAAGGATAAAAGGGAAAGCCGACCTCGGCAGAATTCGAACTCAGAACGTAAAACCGTAAGTGATGCCGCTAAGCGTATCCTCCGGCGCGGTAATGATTCAGCCACCATCACCAGAACCAATAACGCTATCAGCCACTCTTCCTACCACTGCCACCACTACCACTATTACCACCATCGCCACCACCACAACCGTCACCACCACCACCACCACCATCAACAACAGCAACAATAAAAACTTCATCACCGTTATCATACACCATCACCATAAATGCCACTACTATCATCACCATTATCAGCTTCTATCGACATCATCACCATCATCACCACCGCCGCCACCACCACTACTATTACCACTACCGTTATCACCCGCCATCACCACCACCACCACCAATGCTATTATCATCACTATCAACCAGCATCACCGTTACCACCACTACCACCACCACCAACGCCACCATGTTACACTGCATGCCAATAAATTAGACGAAGTGTTAGATATAGCAGTTAAATCACCTCAAATCCTCAAACCTAAAATTTCAAATAACGGAGACGTTATACTGCCTAAAACCAGATTATTCGACAGGTGGTCAAGGATGGAACACATTTGAATTTAGGTCTGTTTAATTAGGGAATACATAGGACTAAACAACAATAATGGTAACCGTTATTCCTCCAGGTTAAGGTATAAGCCTCCACGTCGTGGCACGCCGTGCTTGAGATAGCAACCATATGTTCCCTCAAAGACTACATTACCGTCTTGTGAATGTAGATAATGCTTTATGTAGTTGCATATAGTACAACAAAGTGCGGTGGTCATGAGTGGATCGTCTCAAATCAAATGTCTTCCTGTTCAGTGTTCAAACAAATATTGAGCAATTTCTTTATTATAAAAACTAGTAAGTCGTCGAGTTGGCAGAATCGTTAGCACGCCGGGCGAAATGCTTAGCGGTATTTCGTCTGCCGTTACGTTCTGAGTTCAAATTCCGCCGAGGTCGACTTTGCCTTTCATCCTTTCGGGGTCGATAAATTAAGTACCAGTTACGCACTGGGGTCGATGTAATCGACTTAATCCGTTCGTCTGTTCTTGTTTCTTTCCTCTATGTTTAGCCCCTTGTGGGCAATAACGAAATAGGTATTTCGTCTGTCTTTGCGTTCTGAGTTCAAATTATGCGGAGGTCGACTTTGCCTTTTGTCCTTTCGGGGTCGATAAAGTAAGTACCAGTTGCATACATACGCTGGCCCCCTCCCCCTAAATTTCAGGCCTTGTGCCTAGAGTAGAAAGGATTATTTCTATCACCACTGATGCACACGCACCAAAAGTACATCTCCAATAGTTTCACAGTTACTCCTCCCATGTAGCCATCTTTATAACATTAACCACCACCATTGTTACCACCACCACAATAATGATGACGATGATGATGACAATCATAACGACGACTTCCACCACCACCACCACCACCACTATAATCACGATGACGTCAGCATTGGCAACGACAACGAGAACAACAGCGATGATAATGATAACGACTGCAATGACGACGACGACGACGATGACAACGACGACAGCCGTGACGACGATGACGATGACGCCAATTACCACCACCACCACTACCACCACAGCCACCGCCACTATCAGTTGTAGCACCGCGAACTACAGCAAGAATATGATTGTCATCAAAAAGAGAGACTCCAGAAATAGCAGTCAAGTCAACTCAAAATCAAGTCCAGCTGGGGCGCGCCTTTATTTTTTTTAAAGCAGAAGGAAACATCAGATAATGTAGCCCGAGATAGATATGCCATGTTTCAGCTATGGGATATAGTAACACTCACAATGCATTCCAAGTGTCACTATATTATAAGTTTGCTGGATAGGGATTGATTTGACGTTTACCATCATCAGCATCCTTACTATGATTAGTTTTAATACAGCCCTCGTCATCTCTACAACTGTCAGCATTATTATCGCTGTCACTTCATCGCATCCTCCTTCGTTTTATGCGTGTATGTGTGTATGTGTGTATGTGTGCGTGAGTATATGTGTGCATGTGTGTGTATAAGTATTCATATTCTTATGCATGTACAAACACACTAGACACACACACACACACTCACACGCACACGTATATACTTTTCTACCCGAGGAACAAGGCCCGAAATTTTTGGGGTGGGAGGCAGTCGATTAGATCGGCTCCAGTACGCAACTGGTACTTAATTCATCGACCCCGAAAGGATGAAAGGCAAAGTCCACCGCGGCTGAATTTGAACTCAGAACATAAAGACAGATGAAATACCGCTAAACATTACGCCCGTAGTGTTAACGTTTCTTATTTCTTTATTACCCACAAGGGGCTAAACATAGAGGGGACAAACAAGGACAGACAAAGGAATTAAGTCGATTACATCGAAACCAGCGCGTAACTGGTACTTAATTTATCGACCCCTTAAGGGGGATGAAAGGCAAAGTCGATCTCGGCGGAATTTGAACTCAGAACGTAACGGCAGACGAAATACCTCTAAGAATTTCGCCCGGCTTGCTAACGTTTCTGCCAGCTCACCAATTAACACACACGTCTTTATGTAGGCAGACAAATATGCACATATACACAGCCGTATACTTTCCTCAGAAAAAAGTTAACATCAGCCAGAATAGGTAATTCTATTAGCGGAACGACCCACCCAAAAAGGAAATAATATTTTAGTACACCTTAAAATTAGTACTCTCACTGCAACTCTATCGTCTGTTGGAGGGTTTAGTCGATTTGTTCTTGTCCAACTTTCTCACTTTCGTTCGCTGAGCCTTTTTGCCGTCGCATTATCACATGCCACCGCCCCCCTATACGACATTATCTCTACACCTAATCTGTTCCTCAACGTCTGCTTACATTATTTCCGCAGTCTCAAACGGAGGACTAAAGTGACGAAAATGAATTGTACATCCGTCAATGCTAATATTGTTTACCAATCTTCGTGTTTTATATTGCCGTTATTAGTCCATCAGAAGTTTCTTCAGATTCTAAACTTGATCGTTTTGGGTTTTCTGTTTTATGCAGTTAAAGTATACGGCAGTGGAAATTTTTAAGCGAAAACTAATAACAACTTTCAAATTGAAGTGGCTTCGTGAAGCTGTAATTAAGCGTTTGAAAGCTCAACAAACATGGTGGCTAAAATGTTGGCATTTTGATGTACATATATTAAAGGGTGAGAGATGAGAAAGAAAGAGGGAAGGAAGGGGAGAGAAGCAGGGAAGAACAAGGCGGCGAAAAGTCGGGAAAAAAGAGAAAGAGAGAGAGGGGGAAGAGAGGAGGAGGAGAGACGGAGAGAAGGAGAGGGAGGAGGGAGAGAGAAATAGGGAGAGAAAAGACAAAGGACAAATGATTTTATGCTTGAAAAATTACAACAGATCCATTAGAACACTTTTCCAATAGATGAAACGCATGATAATTTGAACAGTTCGATATATTTTACCAAAATATTTGGTCATTGATTTGAAACTTTGCGATATTTTAAAATCTTCATCAGATAAATATGCACGACTGACCATTTTTATTAAAATAGAATAAAAGTGTTTGAGTAATTATTTAACATTAAAAAAAAGAATGAGAACTAACAGCGATGTTAGATATTGTTCTCAAGTTTTGGTGCAACGCCTGCAAATTCGGGGGATAGAATAAACCGATTGCATCTACCCCAGTGCTCACCTGGTACTTGTTTTATCAACCTCGAAAGAATGAAAAGCAAAGTCGACTTCGGTGGAATTTGAACTCAGAACGTAGAGACGGACGAAATGCCGTTAAATTATGTTGCTCGCCTTTGCTAACGATTCTGACTGCTCCATGACTGAGCTATGTTAAATATTATAAACTTAATAGTTAAAATACGGTGACAGTATCAAATAATGATGTGTTTAAGTACAAACTTGTTAGCAGTTGAAATATGTTTGAGTGATATTCGAATTCATATGAAAGTCATTCACTGTATTTTGTCATGGCGAAAATTTTTCGCTTCATACAAATAGGTATAAACACACCGAATCAGTTCACAGCGTACTCTAACCAGACTGTGCGATGCATGCATTTCGGTGCAATTCTCTCCTCCTCAGCTACAGAAGCCGGAAAAGCAGACGTTGCAAACTGACACGAAATAGAGTTCGCTTTCATAATATTCTCGTCATACTAAGGCGGCGAGCTAGCCGAAACGTTAGCACGCCGGGCGAAATGCTTAGCGGTGTTTCGTCTACCGCTATGTTCTGAGTTCAAATTCCGCCGAGGTCGACTTTGCTTTCATCCTTTCGGGGTCGATAAATTAAGTACCAGTTTCGTACTGGGATCGATATAATCGACTGGCCCCCACCCCAAAAATTTCGGGCCTTGTGCCTCGAGTAGAAAAGAATATATGATGACAACGAACACGTGTTACCTGATAGTCGCGTGTTACCTGATAGAGTAAGGTTGTATGTTAATGTTGCAGGTGTCAACATCACAGTAATACGTGAATGAATTATTACACTCTCTCAAATTAGAAGGCCCAACGCATGTATAAGATAGATAGATAAATAGATAGAGATAGAGAGAAAGAGAATGAGAGAAAGAAGATGAGAGAGAAAGAGGGAGGGAGAGAGCGGCAGAGTGAGGAAAAGAGAAATAGAGAGGCAGTGGGAAGGAGAAATATAAGTCTATCTGCCTGTCTATCTCTCTCTATATATATGCGCGCGCGTGTTTGTGTGTGTGTGTGTGTGTGTGCGTGTACATGTACGATGGGGTGCTGAAACGTTCCTGGCTTTAAGGGTGTCGCGTAAAGCCTAGTTCTTTTACAAGGAATAGAAAAACGGAAGAACCGCTGTAATTTGTGTGTGAATCTGAAAAGGGAATGCGTTGAAAAGATTCATAATTAACTGATCCTCCTGTAGTTTTTGTTACCCGATGCCTGGAACATTTCAGCACCCTCTCGTATGTACATGATAACTTGAAATACAGCACGTGAATATATGTACTTTATATTTTTAAGCCACAAAAAATTACAAAACTAACTCGAAGGCCGAGAGTTTCGCGCATGCTTCCTTTAAATCTGAAGTGAAACTTGTTACATACATTCATACATACATGCAGTATACACACACACACAGCACACACACATATTTATTTATATATTTATTCATACGTATGTGTAGGTTGGCACTCCGTCGCTTACGGCGTCGACGGTTCCAGTTGATCCGATCAACGGAACAGCCTGCTCGTGAAATTAACGTGCAAGTGGCTGAGCACTCCACAGACACGTGTACCCTTAACGTAGTTCTCGGGGATATTCAGCGTGACACAGTGTGACAAGGCTGGCCGTTTGAATTTACAGGCACAACAGAAACAGGAAGTAAGAGTGAGAGAAAGTTGTGGTGAAAGAGTACAGCAGGGTTCGCCACCATCCCCTGCCGGAGCCTCGTGGAGCTTTTTAGGTGTTTTCGCTCAATAAACACTCACAATGCCCGGTCTGGGAATCGAAACCGCGATCCTAACCGCTGCCCTAACCACTGGGCCATTGCTCTTCCCTATGTGTATGTATGAATATATATATACACGGGCGCGCGCACACACGTTAATATACGCGTATTAATGTATACTGCACAAGGAGTACAAATATAGAAGTTTAATAAACGTGTGCATATATGTGGGTGTGTTGCTTTTCTCATGTTTATGAGAAAAATTGTAACAAAACCACCCGCACACACAAAAATATAAACAATAACATATACACTCTACCAAAATATCCATACGCACACATATACATACATACATACATGTAAAGAAACACACACGCACAGGAATGTGCCTGTAACATAGATGCTATATCGACATGGTTAACAATGCATGTTATCTCCCTTGTGACATGCTAGTAATAGCAAAAGCTTATATGTATTTACATGTATGGTTAAATATTCATTTCTGTGTGGTAGTTGATGCTCTTCTATTGACTGTATATTGATAAATATTAGGGAAAAGAATAGACTTATATATATATATATATATATATATATATATATATATATATATATATATATATCTATATATATATATATATATATATATACATATACATATATATATACATATATACATGCAGACAAATACATAATATACATACATGTTTATATGTGTATGTGTCGGTACATACATATATGTATATATATGTATATATATATATATATAAATAATATATATATATATATATATATATATATGTATGTATATGTCTACGGAGTGGTTGTGTGGGAAGTAGCATAGTTCTGGATTCAGTTCCACTGTGTGGCACCTCGAGCAAGTATCTTCTACTATAATCTGGGGCCGACCAAATCCATGTGAGTCGATTTGGTAGAGGGAAACTGAAATAAGACTGTCGCATATATTTATATATAATTTATATATATGTGTGTGTATGCATGTATATGTGCGTGTGTTTGTGTCTGTGTTTGTCTCCCACCATCGCTTGATAACCGATATTGGTGTGTTGATGTTTCCCTAACTCAGTGGTTCGGCAAAATAGACCGATAGATTAAGTACGTGGCTTACAAAGAATAAGTCCTGCGTTCGACTGAAACAAATAAAAGTATATACGTATACACAAATGCACGCATACCCGTGGGGTGCCGAAAGATCCCGGAAAAAGAAAATACTGGAGGTTCAATATTCCCTTCTCAGATTCACACCCTTACTGCAGCAGTTCTTCAGTTTTTCGAAGCCCCGTAGAAGTACTCGGACCGTCGAGCCTCTAGCCAGGCCTTTCGGGATGCTCTTAAGACCACGAACTCGTCATTACCCTCTTGCATCTGTGTGCATATATATATCGACATACAAACATACATTACACACATCTGCATATGTATGTAGGTAATTATATATATATATGTATGTAGATATGTAGGTAAATATATATATATATATATATATATATATATATATATATATATATATATATGTTCCGGTGGGGCTGTATGGTAGGATCCTTGCTTCCCAACCTAATGTTTTCGGGTTCCGTTCCACTCCGTGGCATCTTGGGCAGATTTCTTCTGCTATACCCTCTGGTCGACCAAAGCACTGTGAACGGATTTGGTAGACGGCAACTGAATGAAGCCCGTCATATATATGCATATTTCTATGGCTTTGTGTGTGGCTTTGTGCTTGCTGACCCATCACCGTTTGACAACCGGCGTTGGTGTGTTTACGTCACCGTAAATTAGCGGTTCAGCAAAAGAGACCGATAGCATATGTACTACGCTTACAAAGAATTAGTTCTGGGGTTGATTTGTTAAAACACTTCAAAGCGGTGCTCCAGTATGGCTGCATTGAAATCACTGAAACAAGGTAAAGAATAAAAGAATATATGCACACACACACACACACACACACACACACACACACACACACACACACACACACAGCGACAATATTTGATTAGGAGACTTCTTTTCTTTAATCTATTCATTGAATTAATATGTGACTGAATGTTCTACTGATTCACGTAACGTTTGCGTAACAGCCCCACACACTCGCGTTGACACAGGTGCGGTATATTTAAGTAGCTCTTATGCTTTTATGCAAATTCTTTCTCTCCAATTAAACTTAACTTCAACCAGTTATAATCAGTCACTTGTTGAAGACACTTCGCATCGTGACGGTCACCTCCACACTGCTAGTAGCGAATTTCTTAACCATGTGATGAAATATGCGATTATATGTTTTATTGTGTTTCTTTTGGATGACGCAATAGTGTGTGATTTCAGGGAGATATAGCAGAAATATCTCATATGATATACAATTTCAAAACGTACTTCTTGACAGCTATGGACTTGCGAAATTAATTCTCTGTTCATACTTTGATTTTCACTTGTGTTGCGAGTTAGGAAATCATATACATCTTGAACGATATACAAACTCTTTAGCATCCATGTTGAATAAATGTAATAAAACTTGCGATAAATTATAATTATATTTGTTGATTTCTCACTCTGTTGCTCTCTCTCTCTCTCTCTCTCTCTCTCTCTCTCTCTCTCTCTC
>NC_068990.1:38839924-38842313 GCF_001194135.2 Octopus bimaculoides | reverse complement strand
CTATATCTATATGTAGGAGTGTTTGTGTGGTATGTAGCTTGCTTACTAACCACATGATTCCGGGTTCAGTCCCACTGCGTAGCACCTTGGGCAAGTGTCTTCGCCTATAGCCTCGGGCCAACCAAAGCCGTGTGAGTGGATTTGGTAGACGGACACTGAAAGAAGCCCGTCGTATATATGTATATGTATATATATATATGTGTGTGTTTGTGTGTCTGTGTTTGTGCCTCCAACATCGCTTGACAACCGATACTGGTGTATTTACGTCCCCGTAACATAGCGTTTCGGAAAAAGAGATTGATAGAATAAGTACTAGGCTTACAATGAATAAGTCCTGGGGTCGATTTGCTCGACTAAAGGTGGTGCTCCAGCATGGCCGCAGTCAAATGACTGAAACAAGTAAAAGAGTAAAAGATTATATGTATATATATATATATATATATATATATAGAAATGATATGAGAGCATATGCATATATACATACATATATGTACATACCTACATCTAAATGTATATATAGATGCATATCCGCGTGCAGGACGACAAAAAAACGTGGACAAAATAAAGGGGAACGGGAACATAAACAAAGCATTAAAAAAAACGAACTTTTTTTTACGGACAACAGAATGAACACATAGGAAAACAGACAAGCCAGATATGGAACTTTTCCTTCATCAGCTGCCTCTATTCTAAACTAGGCGTTTCGAAGATGAGGTAGAACCTGCTCGTAGAATAGCTCTTCCCGCAAAGCAAATTTAATAAAACCTGCTATGCCGAGGATTCCAAAGTGGTAAACAGAAACCAAGACACGGATACATATATATACCAGTCGGCACAGCGTGGCCACAAATGGCCTAGTGTTCTCTTTGCAACGATGACGCCCCAACTTTTTTCCCCTCTACATAGCGTCTTCAACGAATGCCTTTTTTTTTATCGCTATAGATTTCCTCATATTTTGTGACTGAAAATGAAATTCTATCGTGTGGACAGTACCAGCAATTTAAGAAGGTAAACCCTTCTCATAAATCGTATCACGCTGAATTTATCTGAAGGAAACACGAGCCTATGGAATGTTCAGACATGCGCATGTTATTTGAGTTGATCTTAACAACTGAACACATGTCATCGAACGACCGAGATCCACCAAGTATTCATATATGTTTTTGAATACATATTCTGAAAGCGAAACCAAAATATCTGAAAACATCCTGTCGCCACGCTGCAATAAGATTCATTATTTGATTTCACAGGCATTCATAGCAACACTTCAGCGTGTTTAATATGAATTGAGCTTGGGTATTATAATAGATCAACCATGGGGGGGATTCATTTGTACTGGGTGCCGGTTGCTCTTGAGAGAATAAAACTTATTAGAAAATATAATATGGTAGGAGTTATTTTCACCAGTGTGTTCGGTCAAGGTTTAATTACCTTTCATCACATATCTGTCCGATCTGAGATGACTTGAGATTACACAGCTATAATTACTCGTATTTTATTTATCGAGTACAGGGCTGCATATTTTAAAAAGGATCCAGGCTACTTGTGGACCCAAAACGAAAAGTACAGATAACAACATACCATATTTATTTTTAGGTTTTGATTGAAAGTTTTTGGGCTGCAGCTGTTCCTCGTTTTACTTATGAATGCATTTGTTGTTATTGTTGTGGTTGTTATATATATAACTATCAGGTGAGTTCTGATCAAGCTGATCTGAGTATATTTGTCAATGCGTATTTCAGTTTTAAAAGGGAAAGGTGTGATAAGGTGATTTGTTTCAGAAAACAGGCATTCACACATTCGCTCCCACTTCCGAGTTCGTTTTCTTCCAAGTCATGGCTTTGAACAATCCATTCTGTTTGTTTGCTACACTCCAAAAGTTGGTATATATTCTTTAGTTAAAACAGGCAGGAGAAAAGCATATGTTTTGTATGTTCTTCTATCGTTAATTTTACGACATAAAAAATACAAATTTCAAATTGAATCTATCTATCTATCTATCTATCTATCTATCTATCTATCTATCTCACATCCACAGAAAACAAAAACACCAGCTCAAACGCACCAACACAGAACCCCACAACAATGTTGACAGCGATAAACACAAACAATCCAGACCTAATGAAATTCATTAGGTCAAACACTAACATAACAGAAAATGACACGAAAACAAGCAATCACCCACGCACAACACCACCACAACACATCAAAATCATACACGTAACACGTAGCACATACAATACACTGAAATCTCTCTACCCGGATGCAGTAGGGAGATTCCAGAAATATTCATCTAAAAAACTGTACAAAGACCTTCTGAGAGAAGACTGTGAGGCGAAGAACCAAGAACTTTCGGACAGTAAGTAACTCTCTCTCTCTCCTTTCGTGT
>NC_068990.1:38836997-38837609 GCF_001194135.2 Octopus bimaculoides | reverse complement strand
CATTGGGCTTGCGGCTCGGCACCTGGAGAAGCAAGGCCATGCCGTCTAACAGCGTCTCCACTGTGGGACGCTGGACCGCCGGGCGGGTTAAATTGCTCGGAGTCTGGTTCGGTCCGGACCTCCAAATTGAGAAGAACTGGGGCGAAATAACGACTAGGGTGGTCACTCTCACCCGGCAATGGGCCGAGAGGAAACTATCCCTGAAAGGTCGGGCGGAGGTGGCTAACGCGTACATTGCATCCGTCATCGAATACCGTCAGACTGTCGTGCCTAGTCCCGACCCTACCATCACCAACTGGAACGCATACTCTTCCGCTTCTTGTGGAAGGGAAGCGTTCCGATGGTTAGGCGATCCATTTGCTGTCAACAGCCGCTAAATGGAGGGCTGGGTATGCCGTGGTTGATGATGCGCAGACATGCGCTGAGACTGCGACATCTCCAGCGCTTCCTAGACGACGGTGAACAGGTGTGGTCACCGTTTGTGCGGCGGGCTTTCCCGCAGCTCGTCTCCTTAGCCGAACTGCAGTCGTGGATTAAAGAGAGACCTAGGTTCGGCGAATGGCACCGCTAGTGTCGCGTTCCTCTCAAGCAACTCTGCCGTCCGGGACCAAT
>NC_068990.1:38831078-38831773 GCF_001194135.2 Octopus bimaculoides | reverse complement strand
TATATATGTGTGTGTGTGTGTGTGTGTGTGTGTGTGTGTGTGTGTGTGTGTGTGTGTCTTTATGCCTATATTTGTTCCCCACCATTGCTTGACAACCGATGTTGGTGTGCTTACATTCCCGGAACCTAGCGGTTGGTCACAAGACACCGGTAGAATAAGTACTAGGCTCAAAAAGAGTAAGTCCTGAGTTCGATTTGTTCGACTAGAATCCTTTAAAGTGGTGTCCCAGCATGGCCGCAGTCAAATGCCTGAAAGAAGCAAAAAGATCATATATATATATACCATACATGAGTGTGTGTGTGTATGTATTTGTATATATATATGTAAACATATGTAATGAGCGACTGTGCATATATATTTGTTTTGAAGTCTAAACAATTATAGAGACGTAATACACCCATGTGTGCCCATTCAATAGTCATTGAATTTCGGCAAAGATATATTACACTTTGCTATGAAGTGAAAAGGAGAAAAATGTGTGCGATTGTGCCTTAGTAAGTCATAGAGATCTACAAACACAGGCACACATTCGTACGTGAGCGCGATCACGCATGCACAATTTCGACTTCATGCACACAAACATACACAATATTCTCACATATTGAGACACACACATGCACACATATATACTTACATATCTATCTATCTATCTATCTATCTATCTATCTATCTATCTATCTATCTTTATATATATA
>NC_068990.1:38824557-38830771 GCF_001194135.2 Octopus bimaculoides | reverse complement strand
TATATATATATATATATATATATATATATATATATGCATATATATATACATATGTGTGTGTGTGCATATGCGTGTGTGGATTCACATATTCTTATGCGCATTTATGTGTGCAAAACTTCAATCTGAAACGATGGCATCTTTCCAAGATATGCTTTGTTTTGAGAATGTCATAGGAGATTTAATAGAAACTATATTAGCAAGTCTAAAGTAAGAAACGTGAAAAAAGAAATATATACATATAAAAATAAAAGTAAATAAATAAATAAATAAATACCAATCCAAAAATACAAGAAAGCGAGTAGAGCAGACAACACTTAGTCTCGTCTCGAATTATGCTTGTTTCTGTATATATTTTGGTTTGTCTACTACTTGTATAGGTTCATATAGTGTAAGATAAATATACATTGTGTGAGTACGGAGGAAAGTCGTGTAAGACATGAGACAAATACAAGAATATATAGAGTAACCGATTTAATAGGTTTAGGGTGACTGTCTAGAAATAGATTACGTATGGGGAAATACCTGTATTCCATATATGTGTTTATGTGTGTTTATGTGTGTGTGTGTGTGAGTGTGGGAGATATATGTTTCTGTGTGAGTTTCTGTGTGAGTAGGTATGTATGTGTATGTATGTGTGTGTGTGTGTATGTGTTGTGTGTGTTGTGAGTGTGTATGTGTGTGTACGTGTTGAAGGCGGGGGCTTCTCTGTCTTTCACACTACTCTGAGTTTCATGTTACTAACTTCTGTTTTTTACTCAGTCAAAAACGGAAACAGGACATTCAGCGAGGCGACAAAAGGGACGACTCATTTTCGAGACGAATAAGTAATTTCACTCTATACACGAATAAAATTAATACCTAAATAAACAAATCAATAATAATAATTATAATAATAATAATAATAATAATAATAATAATAATAATAATAATAATAATGTTAGTAGTAGTAGTAGTAGTAGTAGTAGTAGTAGTAGTAGTAATGATAATTAACACTATGTAGTTACTAGAAAATAAAACCAGACAGTTTCAATTGAGAAAGAAAGCCAACGATGATGGATCATAAATATAGCATGCCCAGCTGACAACAAGATATGCAATGAGGAAGAAAGAAAAGTCGATAGACATGACAGGTTAGCTTGGGAGGTTAAGCAGTAGTGGTCGCTGAAAAAGGTGGTGGTAGTGCCAATAACTGTCGGAGCCCTGAGAACAGTGAATGAAAATCTTGAGAAGTGCATGGAACAAATAGGGGCTGCAATAAGGGTGGAGCACTTGCAAGATATAGCTTGGAACCGCTCGAATACTCCAGATGGTGCTCGAAAAATAAGGGGTGTGAACAGCTGACACCGTAGTACGTCTCCAGCGTTAGAAGCTGTGCAAAGACAACAAAATAATAATAATAATAATAATAATAATAATAATAATAATAATAATAATAATAATAATAAGTGCCTTGATTCCATAACGGGCACTGGCTCTCATGGCTTCCCATCTTAACTGACTGGAAGTGCTATCATTAGCATAATTTGTTTTGGTATAAAAGATGGGCTGCAGCAAATATTCTCCTCAGTACCACAGATTTATTTGTCAGTTGTTAGACCTTAACCAGTTGAGCATTTCCCTAGGTGGTTGACGATATGTGCATATCTGATCATAAGCAGAAGTAGTGGGGGAGAATCATAGCCATGTGTCGAGAGGAATTCTTTGGAGTTTGAATAATTCAACTCTGGAAACATGGGTGTTTCATTCATCATGCTTAAACAAACCTTATTCAGGGACCTTTCGAGCTGGATGGACTACTTGATCTGAAGAAAATTCTAACTAAAAGGCCATGCACTGTATATATTGTTATGAGGTCACCATATGATGCGCATATGGTTGTAATACATGTGTCTATTGAACCCTTAACAGTCATGATGAGTATACTGTGCTTCTCTCTCTCTGTATATATATATATATATATATATATATATATATATATATATATATATATATATATATATATATGTATGACAAAGAAAGTGGAGAGAAAAAGTTATTTTCTCACGTTCTTTCGTATGTTAATTAATGATTAGAAAATACTTTTAGTTATATAGATGCTCAAACACACTCTCATGTATGCACACAAATCTTACACACTCGTACCCTCAGAGCACATCTTTGTAACGTATACATACGTTATACAAACGTATAAATGGTCTAATCGAGGAAATGGCAGAGGAGTTAGAACATCAGATTAAATACTTTGCGAAGTATATTCCAGCTCCTCACGTCTTGAGTTCAAATTCTCATCAAATTCTCATCGGTTATATAGTAGAATCATCAGAGTGGCTGTCGGAATGTCTTCCGATATTTGCTCCGGCTGTTTTGCTTTCTGGATACAAATCATTCCGAGGGTTTATATGCTTCTAAAGTGTTGTGAAATACCTTGCTGCAAGTATATTTTTACTAATAATCCCTCTCGACCGCTTCACTCAATGCTGAACATACAGGTGGTAATAGCAATGTGGTATTATATATCTTATGGTGCTTGGTGAGTTTATAGGGATTATTGTAGAAATACCAATATTTAGTCCGAATAGAAAATACGCTGTGCAGAGCATACCGCAACAGGCATGACCCATCGACCATACTCCACTAGGCATACAGCAAAAGACATGTACAGTCGCATGATATCCCAGTCATACTGCATAAGATATATAACTGCCTGATACACTACCGAAAACATATGACTTCATGTCTTATCGAATTAAATGTTGTGCAAGAATTGTAGATATGCTCTGTATGTATTTCACTAAGAAATTATAGAATGCTACCAAACACTCTTTATGCCGATGAGAGGCGGCTTTCCTGAAAATTGGCAGCTACCTACTGTTATAAAGAATGGCAACTACTGTAATTAGGAATGGCACCTACTGCTTGCAAACATGATAAAATTGTGAGAAGCGTAAAATAAATATTTCTCGATTGGTGTTTGTACGAAGGGTTAGTAACGTCGTTGCAATAACACAGTTGTTGCTACGGAACATCTATATAGTACAAAACACGTCAGCCTATCACTGAATGAAAGATGACGTCATCTGGGCAAAGTCTTTTTAGGGAAGCTGATCTCAAGACACGAAGAGGATTATTCTTTTCCCACTTGAGTAGTCGCACAACATGTTGTGCAATGCTACACAGAAAACCTTAATTTCCACTGAAGGAGTAGGATCAAGACTAATCTCAACAGCTTTTAAGATAAGCTAGATAGAAAAAGTTAGAAGCTTTTAGAAAGAAATTTTCAGGTCAGGAGAGTTTGGTAGGCACATGTTGATGTGCTCCACAGGGAGTAAGTGAAAAAAGAATAAGAAAATCACAAATTCCTTACAGTTTATGATAGCTATTGTTCATAACAGTGTATTTTACAAAAGAAAATCTAAAAAAAATTATGCAAACGTTCCAACATAACGTCGATGTAAGCGTTATTGGCTACAACATGCATTAAAAAATTGTAATATGGAACTTAAAGAAAAGAGATACTATTGGCGCCTCTATTAAGTGCTAGAAGCTACATTAATACCAATCAAAGGATAGACAACCAAAAAATCTAATGCTGGATAAAGATTTTTCAGAATAAAAAAAATAACTATAAGAGTGTTCTGTAGTTCTAAAGATATCAGAATGGAATAGCGGAAAAAAATGTTTTAGATCAAGCAATGGATGACTCTAGAGATTGTCTTTCAGCATAACACTTCAACTTGCTAGACACGAAAATCCATTAAATCAGCACCCTAAAGATGGTACTTATCATTAAACTGACGAACAAGAATGAGTCTCCCTTTGATGAGCATGCAAGTAGAAAGTAGATGCAGAAGAACTTGTTGAAGGCCTCTGCCGCAGGTTAGAACAGAATGGTAGAAAGGGTAAAAGCGAGTTGTTTATCTATCACTCCACTTTTCAGAGGAATTATGTCAAAATTTGTCTCTTCCTTCTTTAGATATCTATAGTCAATTAAATAATTAACCTCCTACTTAATTATGCAAGCAACCGACGAATCAATATCTTTACATACACACACACACGCACACACATACATACACATACACACACACACACACATACACACACATACACACACACACACACATATATATACATACATATACACACAAACGCATATATATATATATATATATATATGTACATACATGCATATACATATATATATATATATATATATATATATATATATATATATATATATATATATATATATATATATATATATATATATATATATATATACGCACATATGTATGTATGTATGCAATATATGTATCTTTTTCACCCTCTCCCTTATACACTAACACCCACACGCATGTATGCGTATATATGTGTGACTATATTCATATATATATATATCTGAATAACTCTTTCATCTTTCTATAGATCAGTCAATCAATCATCCATCGCGCTATCTGCACTTGTATGTATGTATTATGTAATCGCGAGTGTATTTACACACACACACACACACATGTATGTATATATACACTTGCATATTATCATATTACACACACGCACCAACATATATATACACACACAATACATATGCATGTGTACTAGGGTCATGCACTTCACATTATGACGTAAGTAGACTCAGCAATGAATTGTTACTGCAAGTCAGTTTCTGTTAGTCGTTAAAAGGAAATACATGTGCTGTTACCTCGCAACAGTGTTCCGTTATTGAGCATCCTGTTTCGAAAATATTATCTCTCATCAGGCAATGTACAAAAAAGGCAGAAAATGTATAACTTATTAGCAGAAAGTGTATAATTTCTAATACATGATATAAAGGGATTTTACCTCGTAGCAAGTCTCAAATTATGTCACTTTCCCTTTAATTCTACTACATATTTTATGAAAGAGTTTCTTTCTACAAGCCGTTGAATAAATACTACTTTGTAGCTCCAAGCTTGTTCTCATTATTCGGGCTTTGGCCGTCACCACGCTAGAGGAGTACCAGGATCATACATCAACCCGCACAATTCGTTGCGTTTGTCCCCTCTATGTTTGTCCCTTGTGGGCAATAAAGAAATAAGAATCGTTAGCTCGTCGGGCGAAATGTTTAGCGGTATTTCGTCTGTCGCTACGTTCTGAGTTCAAATTCCGTCGAGGTTGACTTTGCCTTTCATCCTTTCAGGGGTCGATGAAATAAGTACCAGTTACGCATGCACTGGAGTCAATGTAATCGAATATCCCCTTCCCCACCGCAATTTTCATGGCCTTGTGCCTAGAATTATAAACAATTAATATAATTTTGCTTGTCTGAGTCTATGCAACTTCAGGTAAAATGTTTGTTTCGGCTCTCTTTGTTCTCAATTCACATCCGACGTGAACACCTTCACGTTTCATCTCGCTGGGGTGGATTAAATAGGTTAAAAGACAAGAACTGGGGCCTGTGGGTTTGATTAATTCCCTTTACTCACAGTAACTAGGTTTGGGCCTAAATCCGGAATAGTCTAACTTTCATCGGCATCATCATCATCACGAAAACTGTAGCAGCAGTTCCTGTAGTACTTATTTCTTGCTAGCTTCTATTCTTTTTTTGTGGGTTTTGAAAAGAAAGTAATTTGTAAACAAGGAGGCTTGCCTTGTTTAGTTATTTATTTACCTTATTTTGCACGGAGAAGATTTCCCAGAGTTTAGATTTCGTCGTAAGAACAATTGATTACAAAACAGACACATACATTGCGTTTTGAGTATACGTATATGTATGTGTATAAGATTGTGTGTGTATATATATATATATATATGTATGTATGTATGTATGTATGTATGTATGTATGTATGTATGTGTGTATGTATACATGTAAATATGTATGTGAGTATCTCTCTCTATCTATATGTATATATATATATACATATATATACACATGTATATATATGTATATATGTGTGTATATATATATGTATGCATATAGACACACGTACATGCATCCGCGGGTGCGTGCGTGTGTGTGTGTGTGCGTGTGTGTGTGTGTGTGTGTGTGTGTTTTCTTGTTTGAGTGGTTACATAAAAAAAGGTATAAAAGACATGTGAATGCATGTAGGCACCAATGTGAATGTGTTTGTGAGAGAATACTAGTGTGTGTAAGTGTTTTTTCAATTCGTATGTGTGTGTATACACACACACACATATATGTATATATATATATATATATATATATATATATAT
>NC_068990.1:38820298-38823982 GCF_001194135.2 Octopus bimaculoides | reverse complement strand
ATATATATATATATATATATATATATATATATATATATATATATATATACATACATAGACACACACACACACACGTACACACACACACACACATATATATATATATGTAAACGTGTATATTTATAAAGATAGATATGTGTCCACATATATTTTTTATTTGTGGATCTATGGTGTATACGTTTGTAGCATATATATAAAAGTAGTAGTTATTGGAAGACACACACACATACACATACACACGTGCACGCACACACACACACACACACACACACACGCACGCACACACAAACATTGAAAAATACACGATGTTCGTAAAATTCTGTTATATCTTCATCTATATATATATATATATATTGTTGTTTTTTTTCATATTTTGCGCTTCTTTTCCTGTCGTGATTTCTTGAAACTGTTTATTTACTTCCACTGTGGTGGTACTATGGTGATTATATTGCGGAAAGGATTTTTTTTTCTTTTCAGTTGTATGATTTTTGTCTATGGAACTGTGTTTATGTTGCGATTGTTTGAGTGGCCTGAATGTCGTTGTGTACACATACGTACATGTGTGTTTCTGTATGTGTATGAGTATACGCGTGTATATGTGTGTGTGTATGTATATGTATGTGTATGTGGCTATGTGTGTGTATACATGTAGAGGTGAAAAAGAAAAACGACTTTCTTTGAAGCAGATCTTACTGAGATATTATCAGCATTTGATTCAATTTCTTTCTCTTTCTTGTTCTTTTTAATAATTTCTAACATAGTTCACTTCATTATCGCATCTAATATGGCTGGGTAACTCACGATGACAGTAAATTCCTTTCTCATTCTATTCAAAAGTGTATAATTTTCTCTCTATATAAGTAATCAACTTGTAATATTCCACTACCTCACTCCTATGTAGATGGGAAATACTTGACAAAATAATATGGTACACCAATCGTAACATACAGATGTGATTTCTAATCTACTGCAGGCATTTCGAAGTTTCAGTATTTCTGGTTACA
The DNA here is from genome assembly GCF_001194135.2 of Octopus bimaculoides. Classification (NCBI taxonomy): domain Eukaryota; kingdom Metazoa; phylum Mollusca; class Cephalopoda; order Octopoda; family Octopodidae; genus Octopus; species Octopus bimaculoides. The sequence goes on along the minus strand of NC_068990.1, from coordinate 38,822,978 downwards.
CAACTCTACTTTACGTTACCTTTGTGGACATAACTTTCAATGAACCGCAGTATATAGTAAATGGCAGCTTATCTACGGGTATTCTCATCTCAGATCTGTTTAATGCCATCTCAGCTAAAAGTAAATAATTCTGCTAAAGCTATTCACAATTAAAGTGGTATTGAGAGACACAGAAATGATAATGTGACGGGAAGAGCCATAGAATGAGAGGTAAACTCTTTATGAACCATATTCGTTTGGTTTCAGGATTGAAACCGTGTACTTTCCTATATTTCCTTTGTTTTTCACACGAAAGCATGAAGATGCATTATGCAAACTTGTACCATGTCCTTATTCCTTTGAAGATACGTGTCACAGTAAATTTTCTGTTTAATGAATTAAATATTTTTAGCTTTAATAACAAACTAACCAAGCAATGGGAGACCACAGACAGAAGTCTTGGAAAGATGATTCACTATCTACAGTCATGTTGCACTGCTAGACTTTGGTCGAAATACCTTACAAAAGATAGAATACTTTGAGTATTGGAAGACGTATGCAATGTGGGTGTCTCGGACTTGAGTTGCAATTTACAGGAGAGAGGAGTGTCAATTTACTCTGATCTGGTAGAAGCTTTTGAATCCCATGATGACACTACTTTTCTACAGTGGTGTAAAGAAATGAAAAAGTGTCCCAGGTTTCAATACTAATCGCAATGGACTGCTTGGTGTCATGAAAGATCTTATCCATAATAAGTAGTTAATATTAGCTTATGTGTTGGTGGGTTGTGCTTATTTTATGTAGTTTATCGGGCTTTATTTATCAATACTTAAGGCTTTAATAAAAAGTATGCTATCCTTGCACTACCCATCAGTTTTGTATAACTAAGTGTGTAAATATACTTACAAATCTTGTAAATCTCCATGAAAAATGTTGAGATTAATAAATGTACATATTAATACATTATTTGTATTGTATTATATTATAAGCTACATTTTACTGTGATACTATCTACATGCATTCATATGTGCATACGTATCTAAGCACACACACTCACACACATATAGTTTAGTGATCTGCTAGTAGAACCGGCAAAATGTCTTTCTATCAGTAAAATATAAGTATCCTTAAATAAGTACAGGAGTTATACGTGAGTTACGTAAAGTTCCATTACCATTCTGTAAGGAAATTTCTCTCATTTCTCATACAGTAGCCATGCCATTTGAAAATGAACATGCTAGACCGTGCACGGCAACTCTAACCAAAACCATCAGATTATTGCTTTAGCCGATCATGTAATATAATGTATCTCACGTTTAACTTATATATATATATATATAATATATCTCACGTTTGACCGCTGTATAATTTATATATATAAACGTGAGATACATTATGTCATTATGTTACATGCTCGGCTAGTATATATACTTGCTGGGTTAATGTTGTGTCGACGCCCACAGACGATGAAGGAGACTAGCCCAATACGTAGATATAGAGGGAGAAGTCTAGACGTCGGGGGTAGTTGAGTAGAGGTCATCCGAACGTGCGATATAACAGTGGCGACGAGGATTTCGTAGCTCACACAGCCACTGTGTAGTATTGCGATATAGCAGTAAAAGTAGACCACATGACCTTCATTGGTGAGACCGACGGCCTTAATGTTCCTCTAGAAATCTGGTAATTAACTCTTGCGATATATGTGTGTGTGATCGTATATATACACACACGCACACACACACACATATATATATATATACATATGTAGAATCGACATGCATTGTGGAAGAGTGCATGTGGACGTCTGTAAATCTGTATCTTTATGCATGCATGCATGGACTTTTCTGAGTCCATTTCTATGTTTATGCAGATATTTGTCCGTGTGTGTATACAGTGTATTCTACACGTCACGAGAGAAATTATTAAAATTGACTTGTTTCAGTGATTTATTCCAACGAAAAAAAAATTAGTGAACCATAACGAAGCATGTATCTTATTTCTTGTTTATGGACTCTCGTGGTATCCACCTTCTCATACACCTACTCTCTCTATTTCACTCCCACTCCTTCTCATCATCGAATACCTCCTCCTCCACCTCATCCTCATCCTCCGCCTCCTCATTATTGTATTCGATCAACGTCGCTGTCATACTCGTCACCATTATTGTAATCAGAAGATCATCACAATGTTCTTCTGACATGTTATTTGCTAATTTTGCTGCTGTTGTTGCTATTCCTGTCGTTAGTGTTCTTGTTTTTATAATGGACGCCAACTCTCCTAGTGTGCTGTTTGCATCGCTGTCCATCTGGTGCTTATCTACCCCAGTCCTGCCCTCCTCTCTCAACCTCCTATGTGTGTATGCGTGTATGTATATTCATACGCGGTCAAATATGTAAATTTATATATGAAGTTGCATGTGTTTATATTTTTATCTAGTGTATATACATACATGTATATACGCATATATATATACATACATATGTATATGTATATCACACACACACACACACACACACTTATATACATATATATGTGTATGTATGCATATGTTTATATACATACGCGTGTCTATATATGTATATATATATTTGTATATATATATATATATATATATATATATATATATATATATATTTAATACGTATAATATATAATGCATATAATACATAATATATGCATACACACACAAATGTATGTATGT
>NC_068990.1:38818551-38819281 GCF_001194135.2 Octopus bimaculoides | reverse complement strand
TATATATATATATATATATATATATAGATAGATAGATAGATAGATAGATAGATAAATAGATAGACAGATAGATAGATAGATAGATAGATAGGCAAACTTACATACATACATGCAAAGAAGAAGACAGACATATATATATGTATATATTTACATATAAGCACACGCCTGTAATTATGTGTATATGTTTGTGTGCATGTGTATGCGTGCGTGTTTGTGTGTGTGTGTATGTGTGTACGCACACACAAATACGCACACACGCATGCACATCTATATGACTTTTTGCACGCACTGACATTTACTCAAACATACACGCACATAGTAAGAACAGGGTAGAAAATGTAAAGTGGCCCCACGGGATTTTAATGAAATAAAGAGGTGAAATATAGGTAGAAGTAGTAGAATGGGTGTGGCACAATGTCCTCCGGCTATGAAACGTTCAACATAAAAACACGAAAACAAGGTGCTAATGATAATATCGATAATAGTAATACTACTACTACTACTACTACTACTACTACTACTACTACTACTACTAATGATAATAATAATAATAATAATAATAATAATAATAATAATAATAATAATAATAATAAATAAATAATGATAATAATAATGATGATGAAAAACCAAAAAAAAAATAATGGTTGTAATAACAAATGAAATAAAATGAAGAAATATAATTTTCAAAAACGTTAAAATGTTTATATTTTGCTATAACTTTGTCCCCACT
>NC_068990.1:38808259-38818333 GCF_001194135.2 Octopus bimaculoides | reverse complement strand
CTGCTGGTGACGTTGACGATGGTGGTGGTGGTGGTGGTGGTGGTGGTGGTGGTGTTGGTGGTGTTGTGGTGTTGCTTAGTGGTAATTGAAGCGGTGTTGTGGAGGTAGTTTTAAGTGTTGGGTTTCTTCTGATGGGTTTTTTCGTGATTGCTATGATAATGGTTATTCACGATACAGTAAAAGTAGTTTTGGTGGTGGTATTGCTAGTAGTGATACTGTTTTTATTAGTTATGCTGGTCGAGATAGTGTTGATGGCTGTTAATACTGGACGTAGTTGTGACGTTGTTATTCTGGTGGAGGTTTAGTGAGGTAGAGCTGTCGTCTTACTGGTTGCTGGTGGTATTATTATTAATGATACTGTTTATATTAGTTATACTGGTCGAGGTAGTGTTGATGGCGGTTAATACTGGACGTAGCAAAAATGGTGGTAGTCGTTGTGGTGGTGGTTGTGACGCTAATATTCTGGTGGAGGTTTAGTAAGGTAGAGCTGTTGTCTTAGTGGTTGCTGGTGGTATTATTATTAATGATACTGTTTATATTAGTTATACTGGTCGAGGTAGTGTTGGTGGCGGTTAATACTGGACGTTGCAAACGTGGTAGTAATCGTTGTGGCGGTAGATGTGACGTTGAGATTCTGGTGGAGGCTTATTGAGGTAGAGTTGTTGTCTTAGTGGTTGCTGGTGGTATTGGCTCGGCTTATAGCGATTGTGGTAGTGTGGGTTGTAGACGCAGTGCTGTTGTTTGTTGTGTTATAGTGTTGTCTGTGGTAAAATAGTGTTTCTATTTTCCCCAACGAGTTGTCCTTGTTTTGTCTCTGTTAATAACAATGACGATAGAACGACTGGAAATTTCAATCCCAAGAGCATGAAAAGTAGCATCACCACTAACAACGAACTTAGACATAAGGAATTTTACCATTATCAATCTGGACACCGTCATCAGCAACATGGTATTGGCCGTGTTTGTGGTCGTAGTTGTCTTCGTTATCATCATTGACAAGCCTGTCAGCCTCTGCGTCATCATTATCATCGTTTCCACAATCAACACAACAACAACAACAACCACTGCTATTGTTAGTATCGCCACTAATATAGACTCTACTACCAATACCACGACACCATCACCGCCGTTGCCACCGCCGCCGCCGCCGCCGCCGCCGCCACAGCCACCGCTGCTGTCGTGGTGGTTTCATCATCATCATCATCATCATCACCACCACCACCACCACCACTATCACCACCACCACCACCACCATCATCATCATCACCATCATCATCATCATCATCGTCATCATCATCATCGTCGTCGTCATCGTCATCATCATCATCATCATCATCATCATCATCATCATCATCATCATCATCATCATCATTAGCAGCAGCAGCAGCAGCAATGGTTATGAAAGCAATAACCATATTTGTGCCTTAGTTTTCGATGCAATAACACTGTTATCATGTCCTCTGACCGTAAAACATCACATCATACTTATTCCTCATCCAACGAAGCTCACCCCGACCTCACAACAATGGAAACAAACTATTACCACACCACAATAGTGCTACAGCAAAAAAGAAAAAAAAAAAAGTTAGCACATCCATCCATTCCCTCGATCTCACCGCACTGGCACACCCTCACCACACCGCGATGACGGCACAACCCACCACAAGAAAATTGGACACCCTACCACATCTACGATTGCACATCGCAAACACCTCGACGACACCGCTCCCCCACCGTCTCACGCAAACACCGACACTCACACAAGGCGTCCTACACACACCCTAACGGCACAACCCATCACACCTCAATGGCACACTGCACTGCATCACACTCTCCAATAATTCCTTCTTAATGGTAATTGGTTTTGAAATGATTTTTATGTAAACTCATGTCCTCGTTTGTTGTTTTTGCTGGTGTTGTTGCCATTTAAATATTGTTGTTGTTGTTGTTGTCGATGTAGTCTTCTTATAAATGTTGTCGTGGTTATCGTTGCTGTCGTCATCGTCTTTCCTCTTCCTTATCGTTGTCGTTTGATATTAGTTTTCTAATATTTTATTTTTGTGTTCTATCTCAACATGCACTGAATACAATTGCATTTGTCAGGTGCAGTGACGCTTCGCAGAAAGTCAACAGATAAAATGCAAATTTATAGACAAGATCGTGGGTTTTTGTGTTTTCAGTGCAACTGAGTAGTTGCTGCAATAGTTGCTGTTGTTGCTGAGGATTTTGTTGCTGTTGTTGTTGCTATGTTCGCTGTCATTTAAAAAAAGAAATCCAATTTAAAATAAAGGTTACCAGTGGGGCTTGTTATAATCCTGATGTGGATAACCACAAAGACAAACATTTTAACCGATGTGAAAATTTAAGTTAAAATAGGAAAGAGGGAGAAGGAATTCAGAAAACAAATAACAACAGCGTCAATAATCATGTCGATGACGATGACAACTGTGATGATGATTACGATTCTGATGATGATGATGATGATGATGATGATGATGATAATGATGATTTTGCCATCACATGAAAAATAATCTATTTGCTACTAAGTGCTCGTTCATACGAGGGCTGCTGAAAAGTTCCTGGCTTTAGAGAATCGCGAAAAGGTATAGCTGTTAACTTTACAGCGGATGTAGGACAACTATTTAGGAGAATATGCGCAAAAAGTCACGATGGTATACAATATATCTTTCTCATTTTTTGCAGATTTAATACATTTTGTCAAATTGAGTCACGGGCAGTCAAATTTCCTCTTTTTGCAAAGCAAAGGAACCGCGGAAATCCACGGTGAAATGAAAGAAATATTTAAGGATGGCTGTCCATCTCATTCCACAGTAAAAATCTGGGTGTCAAAGTTTCGGACTAATCATTTCGAGTTCACAGATGAAGCCCTATCAGGAAGACCAGCATTCGCAGTTAGAGTGCATAAAGTCGACGCTGTGCACTTCATGGTACTCAAGGATCACCGGATTTCAGCTGAAGCCATAGCTGAACCTCTGGGGATTTCCTGAAAAAACAGTTGGCTGCATTATCCACGACATCCCGAACATGAGAAATCTTTCCGCAAAATGAGTACCAAAAGGCCTGAACGCAGATCAGCAGCGCATCAGAGTGACAGTTTCAAAGGCGATTTTGGACTGTTTTGCAGCGGGAGAAGTTTATTTTATGCCTTGTTTAGTCAGCATGGATGAAACTCGGTTTCATCATTACGGTCATCAGACCAAGCAGCAATAAATGGAGTGGCACCACAGCTGTTCACCGCGTCGCAAGAAGTTTCGAATTCAGTCTAATGATTGAAACAATTGAATGATAAAAAATAAATAAACATGTAGCCGTGTGTCCGTGAATAGTAGCAGAAACTGCGTGAATCCATACTTCACGAGAAATGGAACATAAACAGACAGACCAGACTTTATAACTAACATTGCCTCAACCATCACAAACAAATTCCATTTCAAATGTGACGATCCACAGCAGTAGTAAAATCACATATCTTAACAACAACAACAACAACAACAACAACAACAACAACAACAACAACAACAACAACAACAACAACAACAACAGCAACAACAAAAGCAACAGCAGCAGCAGCAGCAGCAGCAACAACAACAAAAATAGCAACAAGAACAACGACATATTTTCTCCTCCAAATCGCAAGACACAGAGCACCGTCACCACAGCCCTACCAGTACCACCATCGCCATCACCAGAACCGCTGCCACCCTAGCCCAGCAACCCCCACCAACACCAGCATCAGCAGCACCACCACCAGCAACAATAAAAACAACAACAACACTCTTACTACAACCAAGACCTTTCACGATAACTACCACTGGAAGTACAATTGTCATATTCACAAATCCCACAAAAGCTATTAGGACAACCACCATCACCAGCACTACCACCACCAAAGTTCGATTATACTGACCAAAATGCAGAACTGGTACTTATTTTATCGACCTGAATGATAAAAGGCTAAGTCGGCCTTGACGGAAGTCGAAATCAGAACCCGAAGACAGAAGAAATACCACTAAGCATTTCGTCCGACGTGCTAACGATTCTGCCAGTTTGGCCGCCTTACAATAATAATTAAAAAAAATATATATATTACTTTACTACATCACTAGCACAATCAGCTCCACCATCCTCATCAGGAACATCGTCAGCACCTCACACCCATTACCACCAAAAGCATCATTGCCGAAACGGCCGTAATATCATAACCGCTATTAATATCACTATTATTGCTACTCCACCAACTGCCATGCTAACACTATCCCCAATATCTCTGCCAGAACCATCACCAATACTCCACCCATCACCACCACCACCACCACCATAGCCAGTAGTAGTAGTAGTAGTAGTAGTAGTACCACAATACCAGCCACAGCTAAAATATTACCTCCCCTTACCACCACGCCATCAACTTCATCATCGTTACCATCATCGTTAAGCTATCTGTTTTAGACAAGGATGTTTAGAATTACTTGCAAAAGTTCAGAGTGATAAGCTCTCAGTCTGGGGCGAGATACACACACACACACACACACACACACACACAGACACACACACACACACGCCCACACACACACACACATGCTCATGCACATACGCACCCACACATAAACACACATGCATTCATACACAAACATATTGCACACAGATACGCATTCACATAGTTCGTACACAAACATACGCACGTACATATGTTTATACACACACACACACACACACACACACACACACACACACACACATATATATATATATATATATGTATGTATGTACATGTATGTGTGTATATACGTATATGTATTCTTTTATCCTTTTTACTTTTTCAATCGCTATACTGTGGCCATGCAGTATATATGTGTATGTATGCATACGTACATGCATATATACACAAATACGTTCATACACACACACACGTGCACTCACACACACACACACACACACACACATATATATATATACAATTTGTATATAAACATACACGTTTGTGTTTTGTTTTGATGTGATCCAGCTGGCTTAGATAGGAGCAACGAAGAAAATTTAACCACATAAAATGATGAACGAGGAATTGAAAACGGAATATATATAAATACAAGAACTCATTAATGTACATGAAACACCAGGCTTTTACAACGTCTGTGTATCATATGAATCATTTCTGACCCATAACCGGTCGCTATGAGGGCCTATGTCTAATGGAGTGTGACTTCATAAATGATGTCCAAAAGGAGATAATTTAGGCCGGCCCTATTGTTATTGTTTTCACTCACTCGGCCAAGTCGTTTGGTCTCTCCCGAAAACCACTTCAATTGAGTGTGAATATTACATTCTTCCACATCTTGAATAGTGTTTTGGTTATATACGCAGACATCCAGAGCGTAACTAATGATTAGTGTTAAGTTGCTAGTACTCAAACTACTAACTTATAGATCTGCTGTTGGCTGCACAAACATTGCTTATTCTATTTTTGCAACTTTGTCCTGTTCGTCTCGGACTGATTTGACGATTTCACCTTCACTAAAAGTCTCTCTGCTTTTCGATCTCTATGTTCTGTGAGCTCCCATTTTCTGCAGTAACTACTTTTTCTATCTCTTACAGCACGGAATGACATTTCACTAGAATTTTTTCCCTGTTCATGGTGCATCTGAATCCGTCGATGCGATGGTTTGCAAGAAAGATAATAATCGCCATTGAATCTCAACCTCTATGTGATTCGAGGGAGATTTGTCTAGAAACTTTATATTAGTTTATGAAATGGCTGAGTTCCCTGTAGTGTTGCATCTCTGAGGTATATTTTCATAACTAACTGATGAAACCCTCCTTAATATTTACTTCGTTGTTCTGTCATTATTTCGGTAAACAGAGCGAATAGTGTTTCAAATAGTAGAACAGTTTAGGTATAAGTTCCAAGTTATTTCCGTTACGTTCTCCCGCATTATCGAATAATATACTTTCCCTCCTCTGAGGTGGTGAGCCGTCAGAATCTTCGCATCGGACAAAAGGCTTTAACGGTGTCTCTTCTGGCTTTTTAAGTGCTGAGTTGAAATGTCACCAAGATCAACTTAGCCTTTCATCTAGTCACAGTCAAAAACATAAGTACCAGTGAAATACTACAGTCAATGTAATTAACTTGTTCCTCCCCTCAAAATTATTCTTTGTCTGTTCGTTTGCTTTTTCATGCACCGTGTATTGAATAGTGTAATATTGTCTTCGATATAAATAATACAGATGATGCCCTCAATTTCTTTAATCATAACATTGGTGATTGTTGATATCCGGGTCAGTGTTGAAAGAGCAGACTTATGATTTCAGCAGTGGACGTTCGGAGTGCATATATAATACAATACTAGAGCTATTAATAGCTATCACCAAGCTAACATGGCAGTCCAGGTTAAAATAAGACGAATGCTGCCGTTGATTACCTCCAAGAGGTCATCGCCTCTAGCTAGCTCTGTGTCACAATCACCGGCAGCATTCGTCTATTTTCCTGGACTGCCTTGTTAGCTTGGCGATAACTATTCATATTCAGTACCGCTGCCATAGTCTCCTTTAGAGAGATATAGAAATATTAATATTTCTATAATACTAGAGCTGTTTTTACCATAGACTCTGTCACGCGTGACACACATAGCAATGATTTCGGTCGAAACAGCTGTAGTCTGATTTGTCAAATACTTAAAAACTATATTTGTATTACGTATTATGTATCTCACTGCCGCATGGACGAGAGGTTAAAATCTTCGATTCGAAACCATTAGGCACCGAGTTCCATGCCACTGCATAGTATCTTGAGTTAGTTTAAGTTGTTTATATAAAATCGACACAATCCATAACTTGTTTGTGAATTTGTAATTCAAAAGATATTATTCCTGGAACACACACTGTCCTATTGAGAATTATATCAAGAAGTCTAACACTCGCACCTTAATACAAGAGTAGCTAATCTAGTTGACGACTGAACCTTCATAGGGAAACGTCGGTGATTCAACATTAATACCTATATTGAAAGATGTCTACTTCCTGTATTTTTGTGTACATGTAGGTATGTATGCATGCGTGGAGAAAGTATGAGGTAGAGAAAAATATCTAAGTACTTGATAATAATGATGTGTTGACGGCGTTGATATTGATGTAGTGTTATCATTATGTATATTGCGCAGATAAATATTTTGACTGCGCCAATGTGTTTCGTTGATGTCTGTTCCACATCATGTATTTTATTATATGTTTAGATTGACATGCTAAGGAGAAACTTTAAGCGTTTCGTCTTAGATGGAGCTCTTTGGCTATAATATACTCTCTCTCTCTTACAAAACAAAACATGTATATACATTCATTAGCAAAATAGAATGTTTCTTATGACTCACAAATAACCATTTGGTTATGAAATGTGTTATGTAATGACGCGATCTCCTTTCCGATTATGCAACTTGCATAGTATTTTTTATTTCGAGTCGACACAAACTTCATGAGTGAAACTAAGAAACAAGGAAAATGCATGGAGGACTCTAAAGATGATAGAGGTATGAGTGTCGAGTTGACTGAAAAAGTGGAATACCTATTCATTGAATCTGCATGCAAAGTAGGTGAGAATTCCTTAGAGACATGTTCGCTTAATTTAATTATAATACAAAATTTGCGTTACACAAGTGTGACAAAGCTGGTCCATTGAATTACAGATACAACCAACTTGTGAGGCTTTTATAGAGTTTTCGTCTATCCAAAATTCCTCACCTGTCTTATGTCATCTCGGGGTAATGGTAAAGGCTCGTAACAACCACGCTACACTGTGTGATCGAACGCAGGATTTTGTGGTTGCGAAGCGAATTTCTTAACTTCTCAGCCATGTCTATATCAATACGTATTGTAGTGACACATAACCATTAAGCATACATGTTATTTGGGGTAAGAATATTTTTCATCGTAGATCTGCTCGATTGAGTATTGCATCGGCTAAACAACATCAACAACACCATTGCCGAAGCAACAACAAATACAGAAATACCAGCAACAACAATAGAACAACAACAACAAAATCAAGATCTTTATGAAATACACTAAAAACAAAATGTTAGTCTAAAAAATAATATGATATAAAATATTCTGCATTAATATATTTTTTTAATTGATATCAGATGCTCCAATACTATGTTTATGGTGTTCTGTCACTGTGTAATACGATATGACATAGTCAATTAACATAGTATGCAATAAGATATAGCACGCTACAATAAAACGACGGAAAAACATGCTACTTTAAAATGTACATGTAATAAATATATTAATGTGTATAAAATTTCACAGATTATGGTTATAACGGAATTAAATAATATGGAATATCTTTTAACCAGCAATATTCAAATAAATAAATCGGGAAAATTCAATGATCGCAGATGAATAGGATTCGACAGAGTTCTCAGATCTCCCCAAAAGCGAAAAGAATTGTTATCTCTCATCGTAAATTGAAGACAGAAAGTCGAGTTCAATTTCATTTTTATTATCGTTGTTATTCCCTAGACTGACGTCGAATGAGTAGACCAATAGTCAAACGTTTTGCAGTAGGACTATTCAAGTCTTTGACTACTTTACACTATCTAGGGTATCCTTCAATGCAATGTGTTTAGAGAGAGACCTAGCTGCTATGTGTAGCAGATCAAGTAATCGCACATTTCTCTTTGGTGACGAATGAATGAAGACAATTTTGGATGTTGTAGTTTATTATTTTAGAAAATAGGTATATTTTAAAATTGCTTTGTCAAATCTGTCATCTAGGTTGAAAGATATACTGTAGTGTTTAGGAACGATACAATTCCATACCAATTTACTATTCTTTTTAAGGTACCCATTTCAAGAAATAAATGTTTTTCTCTGCTGACGCAGTGAAGCTTACACCAAAGGGCAGGTATTTCACAGAGAAGGATGCATAATGTGTATCAATAACTCAGGTGTGTAACAACATGAAAAGCAGATCTCATTAGCGTTGGAAATACAGGACTAAATTTATCAATTAACACAAGTATGGAACACATACATTCAGAACTCCGAGTTTGTCAGTTACGATTTATTAGAAAGAACGATAGTGATAATCGAATGAATTGCTATCGAAAACCACGGAGTTCTGAAAGAATTGTATAGAATTTGTGAAGTGTTTCACCATCATACGTTGTTATACACCGGTGAAATTAAGAAATCAACTAGTAAATAAGCTAAACCCTCGAATCTATCACTGTACACACACACCCACACAGACACACACACACACACACACACACACACACACACACATACACATGCGCACACGCACACACATGTATACATATACATACTCAGAGAAAGTCGCATATCTATGTATGCATTTACGGATGTTTGAAGACAATCAAACCAAATTTTCATCATTTTGAGCCACTCACCCACCCAATCAGTATTTTCTGCCAAATTTGGTGAAAATCCGTTCAGTCGTTTTCCAGTAATTTTGCAAAACACATAGAGAAACAGACAAATACGAGTGATTACAATAACCCTCGTTCTCGTAGTAGTAGTAGTAGTAGTAGTAGTAGTAGTAGTAGTAGTAGTAGTAGTAGTAGTTGTAGTAATAACAATAATCACAATAATAATAATAATAATAATAATAATAATAATAATAATAATAATAATAATAATAATAGAAGACAATATATTATAGACTTGGAAAAACTGAAGCAATTTTCCCCTTGGCAAATCAAAACAGCCCCTCATGTAGGCGTTAGTGTAAAATTTTAACCTCACTGCCATTTCAACTGTACATCATCATATAGTCGAGATAGCAACAAAGCAATATAACATACAGTGATGTTAAGACAAGCCATTATGATAAAACAAGAGAAAATACGATAAAATACAAAGTTACGTAACATAATAAAGAAACTAAAAGTGCAATACGACATAAAACATATGCTACCTTCATATATGTTTTTTATTTACATTTATCTATATTCTGTATCTGTAATTTCATTACAGCTCCCCTCTCTTTTCACTATCTTCTTTGAAACTCCAGCATTACATACAAACCTGCTTATATATATA
>NC_068990.1:38806670-38807418 GCF_001194135.2 Octopus bimaculoides | reverse complement strand
ATATATATACACACACATATATATACATATATAATGCATATATATGTATGTATGTATATATATAAATATATATATATATATATATATATGTATATATATATGTATGTATGTATGTATTAACATCATATTTTAGTAGTTGATAATTTACAGTTTGCATTTTCCCATCTTCCACCCGAATCCAACCATAAGTCTTTACTGGAGATAGGATGTCTGCCTATTGACAGGTGATATCAGATAAAGTACAGATATGAATAAATAAACTATATATGTATATATTTGTGTTTGCGTATCTGTGTGTGCGGATTTATGTTTATTTTCGTGTATACATTTATTTTTCATTTTATTCAAGTCCACCATCATCAAAGTCACCTTGGAGAGCAAAATGAAAGCACACTAAAAAATTAACTTACATACATACATACATACATACATACATACATAATATATAAAAGGAAAGAATGGAAGGAAGAAGGTAAGGAAGAACGAATGAAAGCGAGAAAGAAATAAAGAGCATATGTAGTAAATTAAAGAATTGTTTAAAATATACTGTAACATCTTGCTTCACGCTTTTGTTCAAAGATAGAAATTTATTTATCTAAGACACACACAGACGCGTCGCTCACACACGCACACGTACACACACAAGTATACACTTACATACGAGGAGGCACGTATACACATGTAAAAATGTGAATGTGTGTGTGTATATATATATATATATATATATATATATATATATAAATATATA
>NC_068990.1:38804158-38806530 GCF_001194135.2 Octopus bimaculoides | reverse complement strand
ATATATATATATATATAAATATATGCATATTAAATGGGAATCCGTTTTCTTCATGAAAATAAATTTAACTTAATAGTTTAAGCAGTATGCATTTCGTGAATAAACCACGAGTAGTTCTTTTTTTACAACGGATCATCTGAACGGACAGCTATATTTCTTTTAAGATGAGAGACAATAGTTAAACATCACGGGGAACATGTTGTGATTAACAGCGTCTAATTTCGTCCCTTACATTTCAGTACGTCTATTAATAGTGGATCTAAGTAAGGAAATAACGAAGACAGCGTAGCATGGATAAATTATAGATATATTCACGTCCGTATATTTAATATCCATAAATTCGAGCTCAGTTTGTAAAGACATTTTATGGTGAAACCACTGAGCTTTCGAGAATTGTTCATATATAATTGTAAGCAACTGTTTCTTATTTCAGAACAAATCAGTTACTTCCAATGATCGGCAATAACAATGCAAAACTGGTCAACAGGATCTCAATTTCAAGTGATTTTATTACATAATCTATATGTCAGAGATGCTAAATATATACTTATTAAGCACACGCATGTAGACTTATATGCAATTCGTCCAGGGACACATTTCATTGACGTTTAATTAATTAATACACACCACAAGCAAATTAACCGATAATGAAAGAAGCAAATTCGAAACTTGTTATATATTGTATTTTCATAAATAGTTGTAAAATACCACGTATCCCTCTGGAGAACAGAGAATGTAATGTTGCTAATGAATCTACTAATAGCAGACGAAAATAATCACATCATTCTTCCGTTCTTTCTGGAAAGCCCTATAGTTTAATAACAGTAGCTTTATAAATTATGCGGCGAGAGACTAAATTTTCGCATGTGAGCATATTATTTCTGTCTGTCTGTGTATTTGTCTCTCTCACTATATATATGTATATATATAATTAGTGAGACGGAATATGGAAGATACAAGAATGTTTATTGATCATTACGATTGTTTCGACCCATCTAGCATCGATCTATTACGTGTGGATACTGAACAACTGGTTTAGGTGTCTCCGTTAATGTAAATAAGTCTCTTCAGGTGATTACACGATTTATCTCGTTAAAATAACGTCTGTTCCACTAGTTTCCTTCTCGGTATGTGTATACAAAACAGCAAATTAAGGGATACAATTGCACTTTTATTAATAAATAAACATCAGATGCAAAAAGAAACAAATACGCAAAACAACGAAATGATATTCTCTGGTGCAATCCAATCCACTCTTCACATGTTTTGCCGCTTTTGACAAATGTTTTCCCAAATCAAATAGAGATCATGCAATATTTATCAGACACAGAGCGAGGTATTATACAATAACTATTAATTTAGAACAGCATATGCGCCGCATTAATAACAGTAAAATATACCAAATGTTAAATATGTCACCTACTGGAAATATAACTTATGACGGGCGAACTACTTCCGACTCGAAAAACAGAAAAGACAGCACATATATACATCTAAATGTCAAGAAAGGAAATACCAAACGAAATTTAAAATGCTCCTGCGGCCACATTGTGATAGTAGGAATAATAGTGATATAGCCAACACGATAACAGCATCGGAACATGAAGTCAGCACTGCCACATATACAAGATTTAATAAATGCTCAAGCCGAGTAAGACAAAATGCCCAATGATGAACTTTTGTATGAGTACAAATCATGTCTATAAATGCACCGTACACACAAGGAGAGTACCGTGCGTTTATATAGGAGTAACGGTTTAATCGTTATCGAAATCATGTCACCAGCTTCAAGAACATTAACGAGTGGCATTCAAACTTATTGAGTTGGTGACTCAAAGAGGACAAAATATAAGTATGATATAACTTGTATCATAATAAAGCATGCACACCCGTGTAATATCTTTTCCAGGAAATGCAGACTCCGCTCTTAGGAGTCCCTGTATATTTTGTGCACCAATGCGAATATCATTAACAGAATTTCTGAAAGGCTGTCAAGACGCTAACGTGCCTATAAATGCACTTTCGCACCATGCAGTGAGAATGAATTTGAGTAATCGTTATCCAAATTAATAACCGTAATTTACTTGAATTTAACCGTTGTCTGTGAAAATAGTGACATATATATGTGTAGATGGATAAGCATATATACGTGTTTATATGATTGTGTGTGCTTGTACATATGTAAGGTAGGTTTATATTTGCATATATGTATCTATGACATTGTATCCATTCACCATTAAACGGTGGTGACAGGGACACACCCACCCACACACACACACACACACACACACACACACACACACACACACACACACACACACATATATAGCCTTCAACAGAGTAACAGTCATATATACAATTTGAACAGACAC
>NC_068990.1:38800969-38803910 GCF_001194135.2 Octopus bimaculoides | reverse complement strand
ATATATATATGTATGTATGTATATGTATGTATGTATACACCTACTTACATATATTTATATGTATCCTTATACACAGAAACAAACATATCTCTAAGGATTATAACGGTCAGAATATCTTCATGTTCTTATAGAAAATCTATGAGTGCGCAAATAACATATTTGTCAGACCCATGTATCGTTTGATGATATATTCATATACATGGTAGGTTAAAATTCTATCTGAGCCCAAGAAATATGCCTTTCAATTCCTTTAACTGAAAGTGCTTTTATCTCCTCTTCTGAAATGTTAGAATGTGTAACTCTTTTAACAAATTTTATATTTTGCAATAATGTAGAAATGAATTATTAAACACTACACACATAAATTTCAGATATTTTATGAGATTTCTGTCAGTACAACAAATTGAGATGAAAAGTATTGAACGTTACGCAGATATACTCTCACATTATTTAGCACCATTCATGGTGCGTAGGTAACTATCAGTATTTTATATGAAACGTGTCGTCAGACGAGCGCCATGTTTGATTACCTTTCACACTATGAAACCATCCTCGTCCTCGTTGTCGAGTTTGCTGAAATATATTAAAGCAAATTTCCTGGGGCCGGATGTCTCTACTGTGCACAACCTCCACTTATTTTTCAGTAAAGGAAATTTTCATTCTATTGGTACTTATACGTCCGCTGAACGAAACATTTATTTAGTGACGATCATAAGCAATGTCATCATTTTTTTCTTTTTTCCTTTCCATTGATATGCATTGCACTACTATATTAAATCATATATTTTCACAACTCTCTATTTCTGGGAGGATCTTTGGAGTAGTGTCCTGAGGGTCCTCTTCCATACTGTCCAATCATAAACAACCATTATTAAACTTTTTACGCTGGATTCCCAAGCGTGACCAACTAAGACTGTGTATATTATCCAACAACTCTCCCATGCTGTTCTCGTAGATCTACCGGTTGGTCTGGATTGAAGAATCCCATTTGCGATCCTGACTGCAATATTGAAATCATATATCCGTATTATTAGTGCAAAGAAGTAGTGGATCGACCTGGAGAGACCTCTTGGTCTTTGAACTATATGTCCCATGTAGTAACCTTATTCCAGAGATCCTTCGAAAGATCCCTATTTCCGCTACTTGCATTCGCGATCGTATTCTTTTGGTCATTACCCAACATTAATGACTATAAATTAGAAGAGACACAAAACCTGAACTAATGATACAAAGTTTGGTTTTTTTTATTAACTTCTCTACTGAGGAACGAATGTTGAAGGTAGCACATTACTGTAACATCAGCTGCAACTCTAACCTCGTATTAAGCCTCCTGCCTTCCATCACTCATGGATGTGATCCACTTCTTCACTTGCTATTAAGAACTTATATGAGTTTTTCTTTCTACAGAGAATAGCATACTTTGCTGATTCCCTAAATCCAGTTACAATAAAATTTACTGATGGTCACGAGGTACATCAAGAGGTGAAGACTAACCACGCTGTAGCAGGAGTTACGGAGACGATTTATACGCTCAAATGTGTCACGGACCTTGAGGAATATGAGATTCATATGCTAAAAGTCATAAAGGGTGAATGTATTCGCTGGCTGTCAAGTGTATACCAAGTGGTTTAGACCTGTTGAAAGACATCAAATCAATGGCTAAGTAATTGTACAATGTTTCAGAATCCATCATTTCAGCCAATTTCATTGGTTTCAATTTACTATTTATTCCTCAAAGAATGATTAACGATAATTTACTGAAGTGTACTGGGAATTTCTCAGTCATTCACCTCTTCAGCTTTACTTTTGTGAACTTTGAATAAAGCGATGTAACAACTATTATGACAATAGCTAAAAAAATCGCATGATGGAATCGAGAGACCATTGGCTTCTATGGACAATATCATTTAGTATATTTTATTTATGAGTTCAAATCAAATTCAAATTCAATTTTCATTGCCATTATTTCGTGTTGTTTACTTTATATTAAAATATGAATAATGAAAGTGCCAACATCTTGGCTAAAATCTTGGAGTCTGCATTGAGCAAAGCTATGCACCATAAACTATATCTATCAGTAGATTGTTTAATATGTTCTACCTTCTTCAAGAGAAGTGGAAATTCGACAGCTATTTCTAGCATATCGAGTACATCTAGTAAGTCGATTTGTCCTCCCCACAAACACTTAGTCGTTGTTTAGCCATAGTTCTGCTCTGGTCAAGCAGACCATTAATCAAAGGCATTTCACTTCATAAAGGATATCTTATGTTCACTGTGTAATGAATTCTTCACTATGTCGAATCAGTCATTAGGATATCAGTTTGATATCATATCGTTGTTTAGCTGCAATTTCTAGGCATATCTAGAGGCTGTCACATTTGCTTTGGTCTTGTAGTAGTTATTCATAAGTTGTTTTTTAATTCTTGTTTAACACCAGATCAATCTTGACCGAAGAGGCAAGAGGCATTCCGCATTTGCCCATCCCATCAAAACCACGTTATGGAACGTGTTATTTTAAAAGGTAATGGGGTGTGATTTGAGGGGTATTAAACCACGGTTTCTAGCATTTCGAATGAGAGCATAAAGGTACACCATACAAGCAATTGATTTTTTTTTTTTACTATATTTATTGTTGCAGTTGCGATATATTGTCAGTGTATTTCAGTTATATATTCAATAGCTAAAAGTTCAGAAGAAATTAGGGAGGAACCAACAATAGAAACCCAACAGAATTCTGCAGAACATTTCTTATAAAAGATGCAAGTTTTGAACAAAGTCAACGGTTTTGAAAGTAAATGTCATTGCTTTGTAATTTGGGCTTATTTCAGACCGATACAATATTAATATTGATATAGATACAAACACACACACACACACGCACGTACACACACACACACACACACACACACCCACACACACACACACACACACACACACACAC
>NC_068990.1:38798360-38798793 GCF_001194135.2 Octopus bimaculoides | reverse complement strand
ACACACGCACACGCAAACATACACGCAAGCACATACGCAGGCACGTACGCACGCACACAGATACAAACATACACACACATCTGAGTGCACGCGTTCAAAGTAGTGTATGCGTTTATAAATGTATGATGTAAGTGTATGTTATATGGGTGCATTCATTGTTATTATGCATATATATATATATATATATATATATATATATGCGGACATAAAACTAAGTATGTATATATATACATATAAATATATATGCGTGTATATATGTATATCTATACACGCACACACACACGCACACACACATATAAATATGAACATATGTATATATATCTATACATATATATGTGTGTATATATCTATATATGTGTATATATATGTGTGTGTGTGTGTGTGTGTGTGTGTGTGTGTGTGTGTGTGTGTGTGTGTGTGTGTGTGTGTGTGT
>NC_068990.1:38791360-38796360 GCF_001194135.2 Octopus bimaculoides | reverse complement strand
ATCTAATCGACTGGCCCCCTCCCCCGAAATTTTGGGCCTTGTGCTTAGAGTAGAAAATACGTATGTACATATGAGTAAAGAAAAGGAGTCGCTCAAGGATGAACCTACTTGATGCAATATTGAAGCAATCCGTCCTCTTCAAGGAAATTGAGTCGTTCAAATATCGAAACTCCGAGTTGCAACATACACCATCGCATATATCTCAGTTATGTTCAATAATATTCAAATCCACTAAATGGTCTAATTGCATTTCGCACTAGTTCGAAAGAAGCATCCCCTACACACACACACACACACACGCACTATCACGCACACACATGCATGCATACACACGCGCACACATGCAGACGCATAAACACATTTTTTCCCATACACCTACATACGCACTGTGTGATTTCGAGATATAATTATAGATTATATACGTACCAATTAAGACACACACACACGTACGTCCACACGTATATATCTATATGGGCGTGCATGTATACTTGCATGTGTGTCTGGCTATTGCACTGTATATAAGAGAATTACACAGCTTTGTGAATGTTCAGATTTATACATCACTCATTTAAATCATCAAAGCAAATTCAGCAATATGTATATTTAAACATTCACCTACAAACACACACACACGCACACACACACACACACACACACACACACACACACACACACACACACACACACACACACACACACACATACACACACACACACTCACATATATACACACATATACACGCACACGCATGCATTCAGACCCCCGCACACGCACAAAGATATACATACGCATGCAAGAATGTACAAATATAAACGTTTAAGCTTACGTTTATATACAAGTGTACATGTATATACATTTACACACGGGCGCGCGCGAATATAAAGATACATATACATATATATATATATTACTAACGATAGGTGTATACTTGCAAATGAATGCGTGTTTGCGTATGTATAAAATATGTCTTATCTCTTTGTTCTCTTTAATGTGGTTACACAAATCCCGACGAAATATTTACTAGAAATTTTAGGAAACTACAATGAAGCCTTTATATATGCATACATTCGCATAAACCCCAAACACTCATGTATCTATCTATCTATGTATCGATATTTATATATATATATGTGTGTGTGTTTGTGTATGTATATATGTATTGTATATCTTATATGCAAATATATACATGTAAGTACAGAAACATATGTGTATGTATATATATATAAGTATGTATGTTCGTATATATACATATATGAATGCATGGGAGACTAACTCACATAAATTCTTTTATATACAGCACGATGCCATAGATTAATAACAAATAAAAAACTTACCCCACAAAACAATAATGAATAAAAAAGCAACTCTAAAAAAAAAAGCATTTTTAAAATCAAAAGAACGAATCGAAATAACCTTATCTCACTATGTATGAAAATATTTAATCCACTATTTTTGTTATTATTATTATTATTATTATGACCATCATCATCATCATTACCATCACCATCATGGTATCTAATTGCCAAAATCTAAGCCGATAAGCCATGAAAATTAGTTCAAAAAGCCTGGATATTTAATACTGTATCAAACCGCTTTTATGTATTCAGAACATGATTATAATGAATATACTTCCTAAGCAAGGGTTTTCTGTGTGTTTTTTGTTTATTGTCTTGATGTTGTTGTTGTTGTTGTTGATGATGATGATGATGATGATGATAAATGTAGTAGCAATTATTATTGTTGTTGTTGATGCTGCTGCTGCTTCTACTACCACTACTACTACTACTACTACTACTACTACTACTACTACTACTACTACTACTACTACTACAAACGAATTGAAGTGTTTATATTTTCCAATGAATGCTCATTAGATCTCTAAAATATAAAATGACTTAAATTGATGTCCAAAATATAGAATGTTTTTAAAGTGTCTTTGACATAACGGGATTGATTTAAAGAGAAAATTATGATAAAATACAAGAAAAATAAGACAGAATATATAATACAAGAACAGAAGGTTTAGCAATATTTTAAATTGTTTTATTACACATAGACAGATCCACAAAGTTTTAGGAGAACAAGATGAGATTTAATGAAAGAAAATCACTTCATTTACGCTCCCCCCCCCCAAAAAAAAAAGAAAATATTCACTTGAGATATTTACCATTTAATTTCATATGAAATCAACGAAAAGGTGATTGCAACGCAGCTCAGGGAGTTTAATCCTTGATCGTTTTTGTCGATACGAACCGGTTCACTTTTGACTTAGCAAATATTTGTTGAAATATATTTCAGTTATGGCTATCCTGTTTGTTCTGTGTACAGCCTTTTTTACTTTTGTGCATTGACAGTGAGAAAAGACTAATCATTATTAAGAGTCTGATGGGATTTAAAGAAGAGGTTGTACTCAAAAGATTTAACTCAGCTAAAATCGCTCAAGGATCGTTTGGTGTTGTCAAATGAATGCAGAGATTACATTTCCTGCAGAACGATCTGGAATAAATACCTGAAACCTCTTCTCACTCGTTCTAGAAATTTAGTCCATCTTCGGCTCTGAAAGTCAAAGTTGACCAACACATAATGTGAATAGCTGAGCATGGTTGCAATCAGATTTGGCTACTATTTGAAGGGTGGTAAACTGCTGCATAGATGTTATAATTCTGGGCTTTTTGATGATATTCAAGCCGAGGTTACTGTTCATCCAGTAGATGAATTAGTAAAGACATTCCAATTGTAATCAGCTACCCTTATTCGTAAATCATAATATATCGAGACATTTCAATCGTAATCAGCTAGCTTAGTCGTAAATCATAGTATAACTAAGCGTTCCAATCGTAATCACGCAGTCTTATTCGTAAATCATAGTATACCTAGGCCAAAATGACCCAGTGAGATCTGTCACTTTTAAGACTACAGTGAGTTATTTGAAGATTTATTTCTTAAATTTAGTATGTGGAACAACTGTATAGGGGACATTTTGTAGGCTATATGTTTCATTTCATATTAAACACAGTATGTATACGCTGCACAGAATAATGGTTATGATTCTGTATCATAAATTCCTGTGTATGTTAGTTACGGAAATTCTTACTGATATTTAGGTACAAGCCAAGTTTTATCAAGCATCCCTGCGGTCAATAACGTTCTAGCTATGAGTATCTATTTCATCTTCAATGTGAGCCTGGGATGACATTGTTCAACGTGTCCTTTTTTTTATATATGTGACATTAGGACTTCACTTTCGTATTTAGCTGGTATAACAGACGCAAGGGAGTCCCTGTGAATGCTTGTACTTGATATTTTGAAAAAAATATTTCGAATTATACTTTTTCAGTATATTTTCAGAAACGAAAAAGCACTTCATGTCGCCAAAAAAAAAAAGAGAAAAAAATAAATAAATAATGATCAATCTTTATTCCACTTTGAGAATTCTGCTGAACGTAGGGCGTGCTTTTTAAGCGAGCTGGATAAGGTGGAGGCATCATTTTATAAGTGATGGAAGTTAGATTATCAATAACGGTTTAGTATAATTAACAACAACGTTAATGATTTTAACATAGTTACAAGAACAGATTCTTCTTTACTGAACCGTAGAAAAAAGATGAAGCGCAACTTCACTTTCATTGGATTTTGTAATCAATGCGCACTAAATATCATAAAGTACTGATACTTTACTGCAACAACACATATTCTACATCATCTACACCCAATACTATATCACTTACTGTACACCAATAATAACTCGTTTTGTTCATGTACTGTATTAATTGCGTTAAATGCTTTAGTTTTGGATAGTGATAACGCTGAATGTGTGTAATGTGTTTTATTATTGGGAAAAACAACTTAACAGTTAAATACCTAATAAAAATACACCTTACACAGCATAAACTATACATAATTACCACTAGACATTGAAATATTCAACACAAGAATACACAGAAAAATAGCCAGTAAGGTGATAACTGTCTAATTTTGTCAAAGAAACTAATGGAAGCTCTCTAACCAATATAAGCCGCTATGGAAGATATAGATATAAAAAATGTTTGGTTTGTGTCAGTATCTTCTCGATGATTGTAATCTGAATGACACGCCGTGACATGTTAGATGACATTAGTGTGTTCAGGAAATCCCAGTGAAAAATCTCGCGATTAAAATGCCTCAACAAATGCGTGAAAGTTTTACACCATCTCGGATGGTTTCTCCTGCCACAAAATCGCTGCCTGTATACCTAACATATCATTCCAGATGCTGACTAAAACAAACGAATGAGAGATACTACGTCGCAGAAGAAATGCAGCATTTCAGCATCGATCGCTATATAAACGGCCACATGAAGGAAAACGTTATTTCCACTGCACTTCATATCGAGGAATATCAGCCTAACATCTGCCACTTGAAAAATCTTATATCTACTAACCATGCTTTTCCGGAAAAGCACTGCAACGCTATTCCATCTCGGACATCAGAGAGACCCATAGATGTCGAAGTTGGCTAGACGGGAAAATAGCGTGTGCGTCTCAAAATTTCTATTTTCGCTGAAGTCTCATTTAAGGAGTAATATTTTCTTAACTACTGGAGGTTTAGACTAGATAAGACATGATACCTAAACATGATCCTCGCTGGGTAGAACTTAACAACGAATTCCTTTGATTAGTAATTACCATGTAGTTGATTTAGTAAACATTACTAAGTAACATTTTCTATTGATTGAAATTAGAATTCAGTTCATTATGAAATTAATCTTCATATAGAAAAAAAGAAGAAACTAAAAAAGAGTTTCAAAACGTTACTAATTCATATTTGTATACGATTTCTTTGTACAAAAGAAGGTATACACGGTATATACCGTACATATATGGTCACACACACACACACATATACACATATACATATACATACATACATATATATGTGTGTGAATGTACACACACATACACACACACACACACACACACACACACATATATATATATATATATATATATATATATATATA
>NC_068990.1:38789617-38791326 GCF_001194135.2 Octopus bimaculoides | reverse complement strand
TTAGGCTTACAAAGAACAAGTCCTGGGGTCGATTTGTCCGACTAAAGGCAGTGCTTCAGCATGGCCACCGTCTAATGACTGAAACAAGTAAGAGATAAAAGATAGAAGATAGAAAATATATAAAAATAAAGAAAAGGCACTGAAATTTTATGTAGGTTAGAGACGGGAGCGATGCCCCCCGCCTCGCAAATACTAATCGGACACAGAATGTGTGTCGGGAGCCAGCTGGAAGAGATATCTTTCTGGGGCTATAAACGTCAGTAGCACTGTCCCGTATAGGACGCCACACTTGGTTGGCAGTTATATGGTACGATTCCGTATTGCTACTGTTTACATGTGTGCGCGTGTGTGTATGAACAAAAATATTTTCTTAGTCGACCGGTTAAGCTTGTGTTAACTATGACTAACAAAATCGGGATAATATTACAATCTCAATCTATCATAACAAGTTTTCGTTCCATGTTTGGATGAGAAAGGATATTGTGTCAATGAGTCAGGAGGCAAATATATTTCAGGACATGCAATTAGTGACTGTTATTATTAGAAGTAGAGAGATAGTTACCCTTATTTTGAAGTTGAATTGATTATATTTAGGTCTAAAAGATATAAATTTATTAGCTAAAATATTTACACAGTCCAAAAATGGTTATATATTTATATTTAAGTGCGGTTGGTAGTTTTCAATGAACTCTAGCCTCTTTATTTAACCGTTGTAGTACAAAAATTGCTTCATTGCATTGGTATATAGGGAAACTTTTGAAATTTGGTTGGAGATTTCCCGCACAACTCTCTATATGTTCTCTTAATGTTATTCGTCTGTATCTTGGGAACAGAATCGATCCTTATTAAGTGTTGTTCTTCGTCATATATACGTACATACATACATACATACATACATACATAAGTATATACATATATATATATATATATATATATATATATATATATGTATAATAATATATTGATACTGCCGACATGTCACACATGAACATGACCTTATTGGAACATTCGTTCAAATATTTCAGCGTGTGTAAAGCATTTGCAATGTACTATATTCTTTAAAAACATTTCGATAATTTTATTATGAAAGTCACGATGGAAAAACCAGACAGGGTATAAGTATTTTCTGAAGCACAACTATATATACTTTAATATAAAATGTCTTGAGTTTTGGGCCTAAATGTAAAAACGATAGTGCTCAAGAAAAGAAATAACAAAATACATGGTCAGTGCATAATCAAAAACATAGATTTGAAAGATATTCCCTCCCCTAAGCTTTCACTTTCTTCAATACCAGTGATTTAGACTTGTTATCCTCTTAAGAATAAAACGTCTCTGGAAAAAGATGTAATTTCAAAAGAAATTATGTGTGTTATACCTTCTATGTGTTTTACGATTCTTAATAGATTTCTAACATTCTATTAGTCTTCAAAATAACCGTAGATTTCCATGGGTACTGCTAATATGTCTCTTTGTGTGCGTGTATGAAAGAAATAATCATGTATTTGTGTTTTCATGTAAATTCAATTGTAATCAAGATTAATGTAACGCACGGTATTACTGATGACCACAAATACAAGTAAGGATTTGATGCGAACATTGCTTTGGGATTAATGTCCGACTTCTATGTACGCCCTACACACAAACACACACTCATATCAGCTAAAACAAATATGATTATGAATATGGATAAGTATATATATATATAT
>NC_068990.1:38788313-38789607 GCF_001194135.2 Octopus bimaculoides | reverse complement strand
TATATATTTATATGTATGTATATGTATGTATGTGTACAGTGATCTCATTTCTTATGTTTAAAGTAAAATTCCTTTATATGAGGAAATCCAATTACTCGAATGTTGTTCTCGGACATAATTCAAGTTGGCACAATAAGGTTAGGCCATATTAAGCCTAGAAATCTCTTCTCTGTTTAGTGCACCGTGCCAATGTGTTACGTCATATTCCTCGCTAATGAACCGATATTTCTCACTCATATAGACATATACATTGCTCACAAACAATTATGCAGACTCGATACTAATGTATATATATGTATATATCATCTATATATTTATACGTATATACATATATATATTTATATAATATACGTACTAATATATATATATGTATATATATATAGGTATATATATACACACACACACACACACACACACACACACACACACACATATATATATATATATATATATATACACATACGCAAAATACATACGTATATGTGTTTGTGCGTGTGTATATATACATATATATATGTACATATACATACATATATATATATATATATATATATATATATATATATATATATATATATATATACACATATAAGTATATATCTATCTATATATGTATATATATATACATATATATATATAAAATAAATGTATATGCGCACACATGAAGGAATAAAATCTTTGAGATACATATATATAGAAATATATATATACATAAATAGGTATATACAGAAGTACACATGCACACACAATATATATCTATATACCTATATTAACATTTATCTATCATACTACATATATATATATACGTATATGCATGATGAGTTGATGTGTGTATATGGATATATCTGAAGCTTAATTTGTGCTACTAGACCGATAGATATTTAAATCAATCATGATAGGACTACATGAAATAACACAACAAACTCACATACAAAAAAGAAAAACAAAACTGAAGATGCAATGCCATTGATTTCTAATCTAACTTTTAGATTTCGGTTCCCCACTGACATCAGCAGAACGATTCCTTATTACTGTTATTCTTCTTAGCAGAGTTTTTACTTCGTTTAACTCTGTTAAATAACGTTTTTCTTGTGATCACTGTCGCTAGATGGATTTGATGTAATAATTATTGTTGTTTATTATTAGGCTCAAGTAGAATCCCTCTATGTGTTTCTTTTTTGTTTTTTGACTTTTTTGTTTTGTTTCTTTGCAGAATTACGTAAAGATTCTTAAATAGTAATCTGATTATAGCTATGTATATATATACATGTTTTCATATATATATATATATATA
>NC_068990.1:38782276-38787748 GCF_001194135.2 Octopus bimaculoides | reverse complement strand
TATATATTTATATGTATGTATGTATGTACGTATGTATTTATTTATTTATTTATTTTAAAGTATATAAGTATGTGTATGTATGTCGTTTTAGACATTCACAAATACTGGTATGCGTAAATTTTAAAGTATTTTCCATGCATTGCTTCGTTTGTTCTAAGACGTGATTTTGCAGTAAATAACGAAGAAAAAAAAAAGAATATATGGTACAATTAAAGAGTACAACGATAAAATAATAAATATCAAGAAGAAAATACAAGATAAAACGGAAATCCATCGAACCTGTCAGACTATCATTTAGCACTTGCAGACAATTGTCTACATGAAATGAAAGGAATAAGTAACTTCCATTGAAAATGGTCGACTCCGACTATTCTAGTGGGAGTGATTAACAATATTTTACAGTTGTCTTACTGATTTTTTTTCGTTAACGCTATCCATCTGAGTTAGCATCGCCATTATTATTGTTGCTGACGTTAATAATAACATTATTAGTATTGTTATTGTTAACGTTGTTGTTATTATTGTTGTTATTATTTCTATTGTTGTTGTTGTTGTTGTTGTTGTTTTCGTTGATGTTACTATTATTACTATTACTATTATTATTAATGATAATAATGATGACGATGACGATGACGATGATACCGATGATACCGATGACGACCACCATAACGACGACGACGACGATGATGATGTCGACGATGATATAATTTTATCAACAGCAAGAAAGCGAAAATAATACTAATACTAATAATTTTTATCATTATGTACGATGTATTATTTTAATGTAAGAAATCAATTATTTTTATTACTATTATTATTGTTACTTTCTGTGCATCATATATATATTCATTTCTAAATAATAAAGTTTCTTGTATATTATATTGTTCTTGTTATTACTATCATCATTGTTTTTAGTATTGTTATTATTAGTATTATTGGGAAACACTAAAATAATATTAGATAGCGTTTAAGAAAGAGCTAATCATAGAAAGAAATAGGTTAAAAGAGAGCTACTTAGCAGCGTAAATTTGGCGATTAGAAAAGACATCGCTACTATTGTACTCATGGAATGGATGGCTCCCAACAATATTCTTCAACGCAAAACACGAAGGCATCCATGTCTGACTTAAAGCTCGTCCGTTGAAATAAAATGGGAAAATTGCATTCGATGTGCACGCGTAGCGGAGGTGTAATGTAGCAACAAAGCCACAGTCCAATCTTTGACAAGTACGAGTTTCTTGCTTCCAAGAATAGATGTGCTGTGTTTTAGGTGCATGTTACTTTACAGCAACATTATTTTAGAGTAAGGTATATGTCAGAAATGGTTATGGACTTCACTGCCTATGTCCAACACTTGCTGCGGATCTCAGCTGAGGGAGGAACAAGCTGCGAACACAAATTACAAGAAGTGAGGAACGGGAGATATTTGGGCTGTATTGCAATGGACAGATAATCTGGCTTGGATGTTCTGCCCTATGAATTTTATGGTTATATGTTAGACTTGTTTGAATGGCCCCTGGTAAATGTCTAACCCGACTGACAACAGAATGGGAGGATTCCCATTGTGTAACCGGTCGTGGTATATTAACGCTGTAGAGAAAGGACGTCAGCAATGGGATTAATATTATACTAGCGGGTTCCGTGAATATTTCAAGGAATTAATGGTAAACACATTGGGTTATTTCTGAAAACTTTATCCAAAATCCCTGAAAGCATAGCTTGTGTTGTGTCTGTATGAAAATATAGTCACTCATCTGCTACTCATTGAAGAGTGAAAGAAATAGGAATCCAATGATTACTTAATGCACTTTATATACATTTTATATACTTCATCCACAATTTTATAGATTTAATACACAGCATTCATAAAATAAATATTCAGTCTTATTTTTTCATTTCCCCCGTAAACAAAACAAAAATATATCTCGTACATAACCTTTAGTTAAACTAACAGAAAGACCACTCTCCGGGCAGTTCTCTGTCCTGCCCTTGATGATATTTTCACATTTGATTCCCAACTCTAATAATGTTTATATTTTACGTCTAGTTATGATAGTGATCACTTCCTTAGTAAGCATTGTTTTCATTATTTTATCACAGTTATAATCTCTCTTTTTTAAACAAACATCACTGTAGACCAACAACAGAGGGAGAGGCAGTTTGTCGAGTTTTACCTTCCGCTCAAAGCAACATAGCGATTTCATTTCAGCAGCCATTCTGTAAGCTTTACAGTATGTGTGAGAGAGAGAGAACATTGCAAACAATGAATAAAAAAATCGTATAAATAAAAGGGCGTTACTACAGATGTATACACCCCCGACTTTGTTGCCTCGTGACATTCAGAAAAATAGATACTTTTGAAACAAAACTTTCTACAAATACCGCTTAGATGTTGTGGCTTCAGAGTGTATAGGGATTTATGAGGATAAATTTTTCTGATGGGGTGGAGAGAGGAGTTCTGGAAAATTTACACGATCTGACATTTTCCCCCTCATAACTTTCAGAAAGATGGGTATCTTTTAATGAAAATTTATACAAATCGCTTTCAAACTGCATAGATTACGATCATAAAAAAGAATTGTGGGGAAAATGTTTTCAGGAATTTTCCTAATTTTTCTTTAAACCACAGCCTTCGAAATGATGGGGTGGGTGGGGTTGGTCATCTTTCTATGAAAAATACTTTTTAAACTTTTTCTTTTTACACCCCCACCCTCATTATCCCACTCCAGACCTATTTTGACCAATTTCTTTTTGCACTTCAAAACCATTGGAAGAGCATTTTCGGTAATTTTTTTTTAATTGTTAATATATTTAAAGGGAAAAGTGAGTGAGTGAAGGGCAATTTGGTTGTTGTATCTAGCATATACAAATACTACTCCCGTCGTTTCTTTATAACTCTCACATGTGTTGATGTTTTTCAATATTTCCACCCCATAAATGCATTTATATTCTATAAAAAAGAAAATTTGAGAAATTTTGAATTTCCATCAGAACATCACCCTTCTTCTCAAAGTATACTTTTAACTCTCTTCCTGTAACTTCAGCTAACTTTTTTAACAACGTAATAAATATTACGTTCCTCCTACCTCACGTCATAGTACTCCTCTCCCTCTTTCTCTTTCTTCTTCTTTCTGTCTCACTCTTCGCTTAACCTCTTTTTCTTTCTCCTCTTTTTTCTTTCTCCTCTCTTTCCCTTCAAGTATTCACGTGAAAGCGTTACGATTACATTCCTTCTACCTCACCTCATGAACGTTTCTCTCTCCCACTTTTCTCTCTTCCTCTTTTCTTTTTCCCTCTTTTTCTCTAACCACGTGAAACCGCTAAGCAGTGGAAGTTTTCGATTGGATCGATCATAACCCCTTACCAGCCAATTATAGATCCGTTTCCAGAAGTTAGATCACGATCACTGTAATATGCTATAGTACATGCTTGGTGATCAAAGTGAAGGCTTAAATTCCTCTCAGAACCGTTTCATATCACGCGCTGAGTCTCACAGCGGTCTCACCTTTTGCCTCTTCTACACTTGCTAGCTCTAGAGCCATTACTACGGAAGATACAATTTCTTAAGTGTAACTCTTTCAAGGTTCAGGAGACGGCGTACGCAGATGTTATCTCTAATATAGGATCGGCTACCACGGATGTGCAAGTAGTCGATTTCATTCTAAAGGAATACAATGCGCTGGAAAATGATAAATCTGTGCTTGTCGGTAGGTTTGCGGCTCAGGACATATATATGCCGTCGAATAGTATTGTAAGTCACAGAGCAAATGTACAAACATTTTTAGTTTTACTCTGGCCATCCCTAGTTAGTTTCCATGAGAGTCTTGCCTTATTTCTTGTACACCATTTTTTACCCTATTGCTACAAATGATATGTTAGTGCCATGCAGAAAGTCGGGTTCTAATCGGAGTATTAGGTGCGCCGTCGAACACACCTCGTTTCACTTTTCCTGGCATTGTTGTTGATTATTGAGAAAGATGTGTTTCATTGTACATTTACTCCTGCTCTGATCATTCTAAAAGTAATGTCCGATGGTAGAGTCGCTGTTACTGCAGCATCAGTCCAGAATTGCGCAGATGCCTCTACTGCCACTCATTAGTTTCTTTTGTCCATATACTGGCACAACTTACTACATATTACACACGAACCTTGCCTGACTTCCCGGATAATCCTAAGTTTCAAGCTCCAGGCATGCTTCTCTAAAATGTTTGACCCAGTCAAGGTAATGCATATCCAGCTATACTTAGGATAGCCATCTTTTTACAATTTGCAAAACCAAAGTATGACATTTTCCTTCTACATTTTCAGTGGAAAATACTGGAGAAATCCGTCTTGAGACATTATTCGTTCAAAATTTGTACTTTTCCTGGAGCTGGTTTGTTACGTGCAACATTAACTAAATTCAACTTGAGATATCAATAATAAGAACGAAAGAAAGCAACATAACTAAAGTGATATATATGTGTGTTAGTGCGTGTGTGTGTGTGTGTGTGTATGTGTGTGTGTGTGTGTGTGTGTGTGTGTGTGTGTGTGTACACAATGTAAAATATATTTTTCTGTCCAAAAATAAATTGTATAAAAGAAACACACTCTCTTGAATAGCAGAACAACCAAGATGCTGGCAAATGCTAGCGCAACCGTCACTTCTAAAAGAAGAGACGGATGCATTAGCACCCACCAGCTACACATTTCACCTGAATAGACCTAAGCAATGTGAATTGAAGTACCTTGATCAACAGCATAATTTGGCTCGCAGACCAAGAAATCCCTTGCATAATCTCACAATTATTAACCCAAGATCCTAAACATTGGGCCACAAAACTAGATGACGCCAGCCTGCCTGAGTGGTTTGGAAGTTCGCTTCACAACCACGAAGTCCCAGTTTAGATTCCACCTCCAAGGAATATTAGAAAAGTATATCTATTATAGCCTCTTGTCAACCCAAGTCCTGAGAATAAAACTGTTGATGCAAATTGTTCTAACGGACAATACATGTAATTGGAATGTCTATCCTAGCCACCCTTCGCAGCTATCATTTGGGTATTGCATTAAGGGTACATGTGCGTGTGAAATATTCAGATGCGCATAAATTCAAGGACTATGATGAGCACCTGATTGAATATTTCGTTTATCATCCACGAGAGTCAATGTGAGAGTCTCTATCAGAGACTCTCACATTAATGAACACGCAAACACACACACACACACACACGCATGCAAGCACACGCACACACACACGCAAACACACACACACATACACACACATACACGCACACACACACATACACACAAAGGTACGTTTACGAAATTGGGTACTCAGTCTCGAGAGTCTAGGCGAGTATATTGCAATATTCGTGATGAATAGTAAATTCTGGAAATCGCCTACTTTAGCCATTTTGATTAAATAAATGTTACAGATAGAGTTAAAGTCCTATCCTATATACATATATACACACGTACATGCATATATAT
>NC_068990.1:38778686-38782220 GCF_001194135.2 Octopus bimaculoides | reverse complement strand
ATATATATATATATATATATATATATATACAAATGAAATAGATAAAACAATGTATATATGTAGACGCAGATATTAAAGCCAGATGGCCACGCATACTTCTTCACACAGCTGTTATAGTGTATTGTGTGAAGCAATATGCCAGCCAACTGCACCACCTTCACACGTCTCGACTTACTCGGAAAGTTATACCACTGGTCAATATTTAACTAGAAACATCGCGAAAGATTAAAACAAATAGATGAATCAGCAGATGACAGATGTCAAGAACGCAGATGATGATGATGATGACGATGATAATGATGATGATGATGATGATGATGATGATCATCATCATCATCATCATCATCATGGCGATGATGACGACGAGAACAATGATAATGATGATGATGTCGGTGATGTAGATTTTAATAAAGATAATAATGATAGCGCTGTTGTTACTGTTTGCTGTGATGGTAGAAATGGTCATGGCGGTTGGGAAGATAGCAATAAACAAATAAATAAATGCAATAAATACATGAAAAAATACTGATTGAAAATTAATCTTAAAAGGTCAATTGTTTCCATGAACCTTCTGTTTAAAAGCTGGCATAGATCAAATGATATTACAATATCGATCTAATTTCTAAAAGCTGAAGAATTCTCACAAGAACTCTGCATTCGCAGATCATATTACATGGTTATTTTGCTGCAGGTATTACTTCAAATCAACTTGACCTTTATTTTGGTAACGGTTCTACAAATTGTCTGCCAATATACTATCAAGTGAGTGTATTTGGACACTTCTGTTGTTGCAATTGCTTTCGACGAGTTTCGGATTTCGTTGCAAAATTAACACTTTTATCATTTACTTAACGTCTGCTGGTCAGCTGTAGCCTGGTTATGCTTGACCATCAGGATGGAGGAGACGAAGTACACATATATATGCATTACAGGCACACACATACATACATACTAATTACTCACAAACTTGCCTACACATACATACACACAAAAATACGTATATACATTCGTATGAGTGTGAAATTGGTTGTCTTTGTGTTTCTGCATAAGCATATGTATATATAAGTGTGTGTTTGTGTGTGTGTGTTTACTTTTAAAGCGTACGTACATATATATTTGTATGTTTGTGCATGTGTATATATAAATGTGCGTCTATATATATATATATATATATATATATATATATATACATACATACATACATAAGTACATACATACATTTTGTACATATACATACACATAAAGACATACATTTATGCGTGATAGATTGTTATATATGTATATAAATGTATATAAATATGTGTATATATATATATATGTGTTCACATATATATGCATATATACATATATACACATATATTACCAAATTGTCCGAAAGGGAATTAATTAAATGGATGAAAGTGAAATTGAAAGTCTGTTACGATGTTTTTTTTTGTTTGTTTATTTCATTTCTTGCGTTGTTATTTGATTGTTTATTGATATGAATGAGATATTGATGGAAAGAAATAACATTATCGATCATTGATCAGGAAACATAACGTCTTGATCAATCAAATATCAGTTAAAACCCTTCACTTAGTTCGCATGCGAAAACAATATAAGAGAGAAGTATGAATTGTATTTTCTTTTCACCTCCTGCACACACGCACACACACACACACACACACACACACACACACAAACACGCACACACACAGACATACACACACACACGTGTGTGTCTACAAACATATATGCATACGTATATGGATATAAGCATGTATGTATATATGTATGCATGTTTGTGTATATGTATGTTTGTGTGTGTGCGTGTGTGCGCATGTATGTATATAAAAAGGTATTTATATATTTCTTCGTCTGAATTCGTTTATGGTCGTGTTTTTGTGCGTATGGATATATTGGTCTCCGTGTATATGTGCGGATGTATATGTGTGTGCTTGCATATACTTATAAGTTTATATATTTGTATGCCAGTGTGTATGCCCTTCAGTTCATAGTTTACTTTTCTGATACTAAGAGTTTGATACTTCGAGATTGATCCAACATTACTTCACGCCGGAATTATGAGCTATTTTGTTTTTTTCTTATTTGAAAGACAATTAATTCACGTATTTCTGAAGCTATTTATCAAACCAATGTAGTATAACTAACAGGTAGACAGAATCCTGGTTCGAAATTTAGTCACGCTTGTATACAGACATACTTTATGGTTCAGAAAGTTTTTCTTATCTGCTACCTGTTTGGAATATCGGAGAATTCTTGTACTGTAGCCTAATGTTATTCAATTGTGAGTTGAAGTGTGTGTGTGTATGTGCATAAATGTAAGCGGTATTCGCCATTATCGTACCGTCTGCACTATGCTGCTTCCGTGTTGGCATATCATAATACGCTAAATACACACAATGACACTTTGTTGATACAATGCATATATATGTTTATCCGCGACTGGCCCAGTGGCAAGGGATTGGGGATGCCGGGTCCACGGTATGTAGTCAGGAGCCTTTATAGCCAGCCATCATTGCCTTGTCCTGTTATAGCTAACAGTGGCACAAAAGGCACAACTTGCCACCGAATGTCCGACAGACGTAGATGGTGTATGACCAAGATATTCGGCAGATGTTAGAACTGTTCTGGTTTTGGTGAAGGAAATTAAGGCAGAGCTTAATCAATATGCTAGTTAACCCATAGCCGGGACCCTAACAGATGCTACTATTCCG
The DNA here is from genome assembly GCF_001194135.2 of Octopus bimaculoides. Taxonomy (NCBI): domain Eukaryota; kingdom Metazoa; phylum Mollusca; class Cephalopoda; order Octopoda; family Octopodidae; genus Octopus; species Octopus bimaculoides. The sequence continues at coordinate 38,779,503 of NC_068990.1, read as the reverse complement.
GTTCAGAATAAACCTGGGAACAATAGTGATTAAGAGATGGTTCCAATCCTCCTCAAAACCTGAGAGTACTATTTGAGGCTCAGGTTGTTAATCGGAAGGTATAGAGATACGTGTTTGATGCTGGAGTGGAAACAGTATGAAAAAAGAAGATATCATCCTCATTCCTCTGGGACTATTGTTAGGGATCACATTCAGTGTCTTCAGGGCCAAAGAGGGTACCACGTCCACTCCCTTGAGATACAACGTGCTGGAGACGGAAGATGATGAATGTCTCGGGCTAGACGCTGTCCTCACCGTTGATGAGCAATCATAAGCAAGTTAACAATGGATATTTGCAAATACTGGCTTCACTTACGTGTTAAGTCTAGTTTGACTGCATAAGCATTAAAGACGTTCCTACTAGAAGAATTAGTTAATAATACAATTATACACTGACTAAAGACAAAATATAGTACTTATTTTATGTTATAGCTAGGAAATTTTAGGTTTCTTCCACTTTAACAAGTACACTCGGTCATTCAACCTTCACTTAATATATATAAGTGGATGAGAGAGAGAGAGAGAGAGAGAGAGAGAGAGAGAGAGAGAGAGAGAGAAATAGAGAGAGAAAGATAGATAGAGAGACAGAGGAAGAAAAAGAGAGACAGAGACAGAGAGAGAAAGAGAGCGCGGACGTGAGCACGCATGCGCACAAACTAAGTTTCATGAAACGAAAAGAAAAACGTATGAATATATTCTTTTATTATTCTGAGGTTTAAAAAATATCTTCAGGAACGATTAAAAATAAATATATTATATATATAATCTTATATAATAT
>NC_068990.1:38777314-38778259 GCF_001194135.2 Octopus bimaculoides | reverse complement strand
TATATATATATATATATATATATATATATATATATATATACACACATACGTATTTACCCTTTATCCGCTTAGCGTTTCTAGTCGTATGAGCTGGAGCTCCGCCTCAAAAGAGTAGCTGTGTCCCCCAGGGTACAGAAACGTGTGGCACGTAACTGATGGTTTAAGGACTGCGAATTCGGAGGAGGTAATCGAATGTATTATGACATCTGGCTAATTGCCTTACATAATAATGACAGACGAGTTGATGAAGCACGTGCATGCCTTATAAAGCTTAAAATGCCAATTACGTTTTCTGCTGTTATCATTATTATATATATATGTTTATGTGACTATGCTTGTGTGTGTGTATGTGTGTTTGTGCGCGCGCGAGTATCTATAATGTCTGTGCATGTGTATATACATATATCAAAGCATATTTTTACCATACAATTGTTATTAGTGAATCGATTTCTTGGCATAAAAACGGTCGATCTTTGGCTAAATTTTAAACAATTCATTTGAGCAAATAAGTGAGTGATACTAGTTTGATATACCGCAGAGTGATAAATTATTTAAATGATAAATATATTATTACGGGAAAACACGTTCTAGAAACAACTCATGAAGGAAAGAGAGAGGGGGGGTAAGGGTGAGAGGGAGAGAGGCAGAGAGGGTAAGGGAGATAGAGAGGGAGAAAGAAAGAGATGGAGAGAGAAAGAGAGAAAAAGGGTGAGAAAAAAAAGAGAGAGAAAGAGAAATTCAGAGAAGGATGGTGGGAGAGAGCGAGAGCGAGAGAGAGAGAGAGCGAGAGAGAGAGCGAGAGAGAGAGAGCGAGAGAGAGTGAGAGAGAGCGAGAGAGAGCGGGAGAGCGAGAGAGAGCGAGAGCGAGAGAGAGAGAGAGAGAGATGCAATGCTTTCTTGTGGAGTAGCATAAATTCATTGATGTAAAACACTTTTTCATTTCTC
>NC_068990.1:38774317-38777076 GCF_001194135.2 Octopus bimaculoides | reverse complement strand
GCAGCATTTCGTCCGAGGTCGACTTTACCTTTCGTCTTCTCGGAGTCGATAAAATAAGCACTAGCCGAGTACTGGGGTCGATGTAATCGACTTATCCCTCCCCACCACTGAAATTGCTGGCCTTGTGACAAAATTTGAAACCAATATTTACGCGGTCGAAGGTTGCGAGTTTGTAGAAACCTTTGTAGAAACAAAAGCGGTGAGCTGGCAGAATCGTTAGCCCGCCAGGCGAAATGCATAGCGGTATTTCGTCTGCCGCTACGTTCTAAGTTCAAATTCCGCCGAGGTCGACTTTACCTTTCAGAGTCGATAAAATAAGTAGCAGTTCAACACTAAATTCGATGTAATCGATTTAGCCCCTCCCCGAAATTGCTGGCCTTGTGCCAAAATTTGAAACTGATTTTTATGTGATTGCATAAGGCTGTGACCTGGCTGAATGATAACCGCATCAGACAAAAAGTTTAGCAGTATTTTGGTCAGTCTTTACGTTCTGATGTCGACATTGCCTTTCATGCTTTCGAGATCGAAAAAGTAAGTACGAGTTGAACACTGACGTCGATGTAATAGACCTTGCCTCTTCCCCCAAATTGGTGGCATTGTGCCAAAATGTGAAACCAATATTTACGCGGTTGATTTTTATCTTACTTTGCATTAAATTAAAATGTTCTTTAAATTTAGGAAAATCGTAAATGATTTCTACTCAATTTTATCGATCCTGGAAAAATGCAAACCAAATTTTAACTGAAATTGAAAAAATCTTATCACTAAATACCACATACATTTCATCCAACATTCTAACGATTTTACCAAACCAATTCACCGCAGTTCCTGTTCTATGTTAAATGCTTTCCTCTCCAATGCCATACTTGGGCCCCTACTTGTAGCTGGACTGGTATTGTACTCACGAGAATATCAATGGCAATAATTTTCATGCGCATGAGAGCTGTAAACTTCAGGTTGGTCTTAATGCTTTTAAAGTATCTATTTATGTCTCATGGCTCAGTGAATTTTAAATTTGGCATTGTCTTGCCGCATTAATCTAGAGCGTGCTATGCGTTAAAATTCTATAAAATTTGTATCAAGATAAGCCAGTGATATCAAGATAAGTTTCCGACAGTCCTCTTTCTTACACTTTAATAAAAGTCGTTCTATGATGAAGGAAATGACCTCAACTATAACGTTACCTTTCTTCAAAACTATTAAGTTATCTATATGATTTACCATTCGCCTCATATGCAAACCTTCCCAAGAAAGGTATACGTTAATAGTCCTACAGCTATATTTAGCATTTTCCACTTGCTTTGCGACTGTGATATTTATCGTACAGCTGTTACTGGTCTTCACTCTGTGTTAAAAAATTGTGTTGCTTAGAATAGGTTGTTTGTCTTATATATAGATATACATACATATCCATAAACACACATCCAAACACATACATACATACAACGCATATGCACATATACGATAGAATTTAATACCATCCAGTATGAACAATCGGTAAACCACCCATGGAGGAAACGTGTGAATTAGCTGAATACCCCCCCCCCCAAAAAAAAAAACATACTCAATCAGCAAAAAGCAAGCAAGCGGTAGCGGCTGCATAAGCAGATACATTGTATCACTTCGCGAAAACATTATTAAACGAGGTGCTGTCTCAACATCACACATGACAAACTATACAGAGAAAAAATGAGAATGATCGAAGCCCTCTGGGGCCTAGAAGTACAGATTCTGTCCAAATGCTGCAAGGGTACAGGCAGGTAACCGAAACTCTAGCGTGCATGTTAGTGCAATGCATTGTCGTATTCAATGTTCTTTTACACGTTACCAAGACCAGATATTGTTTTCACCATTGCTACTTAATGTACAGTCAAGTGACAAAGATATTACCAAGCTACACCAGTGAATAAACAAAATATATTATATCTTTAATAAAAGTAATACGTCTTCCACATCACAGTGGTTTATGTAACCGTGAGTGAAATCACAAGAAACAAATTGAATACGAAGATCGTTATGTATTATATCTGATTGCAGATCATATCATACATAGGCCTCAGCTAGTGGATGTTCTGTAGACAAGCTGTCTACATCATGTCTAAGAACCATTAGGCTTTCTATCATTCGTACTGGCCTTACAATTTGCTCGTTCACCAGCTCGAATATTTCTATGTATCCGTATGTTAGTTAATATTATATTCGGTGCAACCGTTATGCTAAGAGCTCCTATATTTGAGCTGTAGGATTTGAAGCAACTATTCTCCCATGGCTTGCCCCTGAGGATCCGACTATGTGACAGATTTTTGTGAATTAACTTTTACTAGTAGGAAACAGTCACTAGTGGCACAAACTGGTAAGCTCTCCACATCACATTCGCGCGCGCGCGTGTGGATAGACAGATAGACAGATAGTTTTTATCAACTATTGTATGTATTGAGTGCTCAGTTTGGTTTGCCACAACTCTGGTTCGAACTGCAATTGAAAAATGTGGTGCTGAGAATGCATGTCAAAGCGGCTAAAAGTGGTTTCTCCTTGAGCGGGTGTAAATAGATGGAAAAGCAAAACAATTGGTATAGCTGGAAAAATATTTACTTCTGCTAGAGAATATAAATAGACAGTCCCTTACAACTGTTTCTAGAATAAACAAGCACGTGAATTATGATATTAAGTAAGAATTCCATAAGCTTCGTTTTTCACTATTGGAGAGAGAGAGAGAGAGAGAGAGAGAGAGAGAGAGAGAGAGAGAGAGAGAGAGAGAG
>NC_068990.1:38771303-38774105 GCF_001194135.2 Octopus bimaculoides | reverse complement strand
TGTGTGTGTGTGTGTGTGTGTGTGTGTGTGTGTGTGTGTGTGTGTGTGTGTGTGTATATATATGAACGTGTATATATGTCTATGGGAATGTATTATTTGATGTATATAAGCATACATGAATGTATATACACACAAACATATACACATGTATGCCGATAAGGATAGGCATATGCATATTTGTGTATATGGTATGTTCGAATGCTTATTTATGTATGTATAAATGAATATGTGGGTGTGAAAGTGCTTGCATGTGTATTTGACGTTTAGCTATATATTAAAATGTGCAAGTATCACTATTTCCCAGACATTCAGTAATGTTTCAATATACCATATATTTAATGTATTCTGTTTCCCATTAAACTAAATGACTTTAAGCTTTTATGGTATATACCCGCGTATTTCATAGAAAAAAAAAAACGATCACACTTCCTATTATTATCATTTTAAAATTAATCGCAATTCGATAGTGAAACAATCGATAAAGCAAAGTGCATATGTTTGAAAAATTTGTACCTTGTACATATCCTAGTGTTTAATATGCCGCCTGGAACGTGCAGTCTGTAAAAATTCAGTAAAAATTCAGTTCAAACGATTTCTAACCAAATGTACATGATGTGAAGTTCTAAATATCTAAATATCTTATCAGCAAATATGTACAACCATAAGCCAGGCAATATACGGATATATATATATACGCGCATATATACACACCGATGATGGAGAAGCTAGCAGAAACTTCGAAGTCACTGTCAATACTCTTCTTATTAAATAATGATAAATCTGTATTCTACCGAATTTATTTAGTTGCTCTTCACTTTAATGTAAATTTGTTTACATTTTATTTGTCTACAGCGAGAAATGTTCTTATTTATTTTATTTATTCCGTTTTATTTTACTTATTTTGGGTTTATACTCAGAATTAATATTATTGTTATTATTATAATTATTTAAGATGTCGCACAATATCCAATATCGTGATGTTGATTAAAGATATTGTGTCTACCGGGTTTTTTTTACTGTCTGTCAAGTCACAACATGGACCTCAGACCGCAGTTTCAAGCAAAGCCAGTTTTTGAAAATACACCTAGATTGTAGAGTATTTCCAATGTTTACAGATGTTTCTTCAACTCAGGTGGTATTGAGCTCAATGCTCCGATGACAACAGGGACAACCGTTTTAAGTGCTATAATAATAATAATAATAATAATAATAATAATAATAATAATAATAATAATAATAATAATAATAATAATAATAATAAGAAGAAGAAGAAGAAGAAGAAGAAGAAGAAGAAGAAGAAGAAGAAGAAGAAGAAGAAGAAGAAGAAGAAGAAGAAGAAGAAGAAGAAGAAGAAGAAGAGCCCAGCACTGGCTGTGGTCCAAGGTTATTGAGATGAAGCTGAGCTTGCTCCATTAAACTATAGCGCAGCAGCTAGATGAGTACTTGCAGAAAAGCGCTTTACCCAGCTGGATGACAAAGGGAAAGACATTGTTATGTGCCAAGGATCCTGAAAAGGGAAATGTTGCATCCAACTTTAGACCAATAACGTATCTTTCCCTAATGTGGTAACTCATGTCAGGTGTCTTGTACTGGTGAACTGTATAGATATCTGGAAAAAAAATGGGCTGGTACCTATTGAACAGAAAGGGTGCCGAAAGAGGAGCCGGGGAACGAAGGATCAGCTTTTAATTGATAATAGTGATATTGATAATCAGGAACGGCAAGAAAACACACACAAACCTGAGCATGGCATGGGTTGACTCTGGTAAAGCATACGATATGATTCTGCATTCCTGGATGATAAAAACAATGGAAATGTATGGAGTAGCAGAAAATATGAGAAGCCTTATATGGAACAGCATGAAATGTTGGAGAACAGAATTGACAGCAGGGAATCAAATATTAGGAGAGATGAAAATCAAGAGAGGTATCTTCCAGTGGGGAAATAGTGTGTTCCCACTGATCTTCGTTCTGGGAATGATCCCTTGAGTGAAATACTACAGAAAACACAGTGGGTTATGATCTGAGAAGAGGTAAGGGAAAACTGAACCACTTGCTATTCATCGACAACCTGAAGCTATTCACAAAATCTGAGGCAGAACTGGACAGGCTAGTCCAGTTTCTGCGGATTTTCTGCAATGATATTAAGATGGAGTTGGACTCTCAAAATGTGCTACTATGGTAATGAGACGAGGAAAGCTTTTCAGAATAGAAGGCATATGATTGCCAAGTGGTGAAACGATGAAGGCAATTCAACCTCAGTTCAGGTATAATTACCTGGGAATACTTGAGGCAGATGGAATCAAACACATGAAGTAAAAGACAAAAGGGAAGTACCTGCGGCGAGTGAGAAAAATATTGGCTTCAAAGCTGAATGTTAGAAACGTAATTTCCCAATAAACTCACACGCAGTCGCAGTATATTTTACCCCAATGTCACTTTGATGACATGCACTGGTCTCTCACTCAATAATAATAATGATAATAATAATAACAATAATAATAATAATAATAATAATAATAATAATAATAATAATAATAATAATAATAATAATAATAATAATAATAATAAGTATTTAGGAGTCAATGAACTAGATAGGATACAACATACACAAATGAAAGAAAAAATAAAGAAAGAGTACTATAGACGAGTTAGATCAATACTAAAAACAGAGCTCAATGCTAAAAACAAGATAATGGGTATCAACACTTTAGCTGTCCCAGTTATAAGCTACAGCTACAACATCCTTAACTGGACACTAAACGAACTATGTAAAATAGACAGGAAAACAAGAAAAATAAT
>NC_068990.1:38767368-38769781 GCF_001194135.2 Octopus bimaculoides | reverse complement strand
GAAACAATTCCTATCATAGTAGGTGCCTTAGGTATAATAAAAAAATATTCAGACAAATACATAACAAAAACACCAGGACTTACAAATATATATAACATACATAAAATTGCACTACTGGGTACTGCACACATTCTACGCAAAACACTTTCAATACAGTAAACATGAGAGCACCACAGCAAACCACAGCACATACCCAAGGCGCACAGAGCTGCGCTCGGTAGTGAAGTGAAAGCACGTTATAAAAATAAAACTACTGAACAATAATAATAATAATAATAATAATAATAATAATAATAATAATAATAATAATAATTCACGACAATAACAAAAATAATAATAATGACAATAATCGACATAGCATGTCTTTGTGAAAATAGGATTACAGAGAATGAAGGAAAAATGAACAGCTAAGACAAATTGAAGTGGGAAATACGCTGGTTTTGGGCATTGAAGAGAGTGGTCATGGTAGCAATAATGATTTGCGCGCTCGAAAGTATCCTCAATTAACTATCAACATGTCTTAAAGAGATTGGTACAAGTGTAAAGATAGAAACACCTACGAAAATCAGCATCGCTTGGAATTTCAGGAGTTCTCTGGAGGATTCTTTAAGCATGATCCGTAAACAAGTGTCACCTTAGTGGGCAGCGGACACTTTCCATCATATCCAGTAAAATAAGCTGAGAGCTTTCACCAAAACAACAAAAACAACAGCAACAATAATAATAATAATAAATTGTTGCGATATTATTTAAAAAGGAGCATTCATACTATTACAGATACGTGTAAATGAAGAAATATGTGTAAACGAATGGTTGGTACATATACTTTACGCCATGTATGAAAAACGGGTTTAATATTTGTTAAAATAAGGAAATATAACAAATAAAAATAATACTCAATTAAATGCCGTAGATAACCCAAAGAAATAAAACAAATTCCTCTTCGTAGTATGGCCATATGAAACACATTGTGTGAAATTTTCAAATTGCGTAACCAGTACCCCACGGTCATTATAGGATTTCTGTCAAAGAATGAGATATTAATTCCAGAATCGTCCACATGTTATTGCCTCTGAGAGGGTCTGTAAGGCCTCTAGTTCTACGATGGAATGATAACAATATAAAGTATCTAGTTACTTGTTACTGATGGCTTAAAATTTTGATGTTCTTTGTATTCTGATGCAGTCTCAATATTGATCTGTTCATTGCAAAAGTTTTTTTTGCATCTATATATTTCTCTAATCATGTATGTGTTGCTTACGAGAAGAGCTGTGATAGCCAGTATTTACACGACGTATTTGGGTTCCTCATCGTAGGAGATGAATTCTCTTTCACAGGGGTTGGACTCCTCTGCTTATTAGATTTGCTGAATCTCTATAGAAAACGACAAAGTACTTGGTGATACTTAGTCACGTTACTTCAAATACTGCTTCTATCGACCTCACCTTTCAACTCTCAATGCCGAAATAAATAAGTACATCTGCTAGAATCGACTTAATTTACTAAGTCCTCTCCCAAAATGGTCCGAGAATTGTGCCCTATAGGCGGTGCCGAAACAAATATTATTTTTCTAGTACTGGACCGGAATAGGAATCTAAATTTATCGAACCTCAGTGGGTTGGAAAACAAAGTTGATGTAAGTTCGATTTGAACTCAGAATTCAATGAGCCAGAAAGAACACCCCGAGACAATTTGTCCGGCGCACTAACGATTCTGCCAAGCACTACTACTACTACTACTACTACTACTACTACTTGCCCAATTTGCAGCAACAGGTGAAAGGCGTGTGTGTGTAAAAGTACGTTCTACTTACTGAATTATAGCTTCGCCGAGGCGAAACGAATAAACATGTAAAATAAAAGTAAATATAAAAAAAAATTGAAAGCGAGGCCCAATGAAAGAAAATGAATACAAAAAGAGAAGACAAAAAAACAATATATAACAAACAAACATCCATAGTGGCTGTCCCATTGGTTGGTGATGTTAACAACACAAAGGAAAAACAAAATGTCTATAAATTATGTTGCCAAGGAGAATACTCCAGTAATCGCGTAATTATGTATACATGCATGTGTCATATATGTGGCGTTCGTAGGGCTTCTGAGTGTTTGCTTGTGCGTGTGTTTTATTCAAATTGTTTATTGTTACAGCGGGCGGGCGGGGCGCATGGTAATGGAAACATGAGTGTGTTATTGGTGTGGTGTGCGATCATGTGACGTGGTGTAGAAAGGAACACAATTTATTGTATGTATGCAATTATAAGCAATTATTTCGAGTCGACTCCAACAGGACAGCTGATTTGTAAATTTCTATTAAAAAAAATCAATAAAGAAATTGGAAAGATAAAATAAAAATAAAAACAGTTTTCATATAAATATATATATATATATATATATATATATATATATATATA
>NC_068990.1:38763302-38764068 GCF_001194135.2 Octopus bimaculoides | reverse complement strand
ATATATATATATATATATATATATATATATATGCAATATTATACATGCTTACCTGTATGAACAGACACACAGATACACACACACGCACGGCCACACACATACATGAGTAAACACAATATAGAAATATTGCGAACGTGAGCTGAGCACCGTGTCAGTCGATCAACATTTTGCATTGGTATTAATAGTAATAATATAGAGTTACTAAATTTACGAACACTACAAGCACCACGAATGCAATCGCCGCCACAACCCTACCCCAGCAGTATCACCACCACATTTACCACCCAAACAACCACCACTACCACTGCAAATTACCACCACCATCACAACCCACATGAAATGATCAGGCTGTTGTCCTTGCCTCCATCAATCATTTAACAGTGTAGATGCTATTTTCTTCTCTTTTAAATTTATTCCTGTGTCCGGCAAGCCACTTTGTCCGACAGTTGTATTAATTATCGTTATATATATGCGAGATGTTTTATTGTGTAAACAAAACGAAGGGTACGCTAGGGGTCGAATATATTTTAATATGACGGAAATTATTGCTGTAGAAATAGAAATATCATACATGTCGCCATTTCTACATTTAGAAAATATACATACTAGACGGTTTATTCAACAGGGTGTGTGTATAGCTTTGTTTCCTTGCTTTCCTTCGCTCTCTCCTTTTCCTGTCATATTTTTCTGGTGGTGGACTCTGTGTCCTGAGTATGTATACAGTTTATATATATATATATATATATATATATATATATACATATAT
>NC_068990.1:38752684-38763047 GCF_001194135.2 Octopus bimaculoides | reverse complement strand
TATATATATATATATATATATATATATATATATATATATCTATAAAACCATGTATCCACTGCTATATGCACATACATTCACATATACATAGGCAGATACATACATACATATACACATACATACGTACATATATACATACATAGACATATATACCTATATATATGTATACATATTCATAAATACATACACATACTCACACACGCACACACACACACACACATATATATAGGACAAAATTCCTTGCCGAGTCATATAGACTTATAGGACCGGTTTCCGTGGGGTATACATTTTCATCTGGACAGGACGCCAGTCCGTCGCAGAATTACACATTTTTGGCAGCTGAGTTGACTGGACCAACGTGAAATAAAATGTTTTGATCGAGAACACAACGCTCGGCCGGGAGTCGAACTCACAATCTTACGAGCGTGATCCGAATACGCCAACGAAAACTTGGAAGGCTTTCACTAACAAAAGCTCAGGTACCACTTTTTGGAGGATTGGCACATATTTTTGCATGTGGTCGTGATTCATAATTTTTGAAGTCAATATTTCTGCTTTAGACTAGATTTTCTGCCTGATACATCGGACGATCCTGAGATTTTAGAATGTAATAGCAGAAAGGAATTATTTAAACAAAACTTATCCCTCTATCTAAGCATCTATTCATCGATATATACACGCTTACACGTACATACCTACACACAGGCACTAGCAGGCACTCGCACACACACGCTCGCATACACATATACACACACAAACACACTCACACACACGAAATACATACACACAGACGCTCATATTAGCACAAATCTCGGAGAATAAGGTAAACAAGAAAATATCTGACGAACAAGAAAGGTTATACAGGGTGTCCACAAAGTCTGGCTACATGGTGTAAATAAAATCCTAACATAAACAATTAAATATAAGAAATAATAATTTCTTAAAGTATGTGTTAATCCCCATGTGGGTACACGGAGTAAATAAAATCATAACATAAACAGCGTAGGAGTGGCTGTGTGGTAAGTAGCTTGCTTACCAACCACATGGTCCCGGGTTCAGTCTCACTGCGTGGCATCTTGGGCAAGTGTCATCTACTATAGCCTCGGGCCGACCAATGCCTTGTGAGTGGATTTGGTAGACGGAAACTGAAAGAAGCCTGTCGTATATATGTATATATATATGTATGTGTTTGTATGTCTGTGTTTGTCCCCCCAACATCGCTTGACAACCGATGCTGGTGTGTTTATGTCCCCGTAACTTAGCGGTTCGGCAAAAGAGACCGATAGAATAAGTACTAGGCTTCCAAAGAATAAGTCCTGGCGGTGCTCCAGCATGGCCACAGTCAAAAGACTGAAACAAGTAAAAGAGTAAAAGAGTAATTAAATATAAAAAATAATAATTTCTTAAAGTATGTGTAAATCCCCATGTACCCAGACTTTGTGGACACCTTGTAGTATAATCCGCCACAGTATAACAACCGGCAGTATTTGTCAAATTATCATACGAGTGTCCCACGTCATTATCACTGTTCGAAAATATCACCATGATGATAAGCAAGATAAAGTGACGAAAGCCGCATTAAGTGCAATTCATAGAATACATAGAATATTCAATACTGTAGATAGGAATGTATGAAGTAACAAATACGCGGAGGTTATTCTATCCAGTATAATGAAAGAAAACTTGCGGAATGTTGTTGCGAAATCCTCGGTGAATACATAAACTAAACAAAAAAAAAAGAGCCATAATGACCTGAGATTGATAGCAGGACGTGCACATATATAGGATTCAGTTTTTGAGCAGATGGGATCATAACGTTAATGAATAAAAGCGAAGATTTTTATACTCAAATGAAAAGATTTGCTAATCCAGCATCTTTATTATAAATCCAGGTGTAGTGGTGATTGGTGGAGTAAATTCTACGTATCTTACCGGCTGAGAAGCAATTTGGAGAAGTTAGGCTTTACGAAACCAGAAAGACTTGTATATCAACGCGTATATAACCAAAGCATACAGAATCACCTAGGCAATGACATGTATGCATGAACAAATAAATACACAGACAGGCTCTGAGGAGACACATACATAGATACGTATAATGTGTGTGTGTGTGTGTGTGTGTGTGTGTACACGTATTGATATGTTCGATGTTGTCCAATCTGTGAAGGCCCTTGCTTTCTGGGTTGGAAATTTTCTCTTTATGTTCGAAATGTGAAATATATGACTTAAATCTATATACAGGTATACATATATGCATACATAAATACATACAAATATAATACATACATAAATACACTCGTACATAATATATGCATAAGTACGTCGTTTAACACATGCAGAACATTCTGTTAGTCTGCTCATCTTGAATGAGCCGTTAACACCGTCGCTCAAGCTGAAGGAATTATCAACCAAATCACTTTCAAATGCTATCTTACCATATTAAGAAATAAGAATGGATGCGTATGTGTGCGTGTGCATCTTTATATATTCACGCATGTGTCTTTTTGTTTACAATAGACAAGACAGGCAAATGTACCAGACATGTCAGACAAATAGGCTAAAATAATAAACCACACACATACACGTACGCACACACACATGACTGTATCACGGGAGATAACTCTTTGGTTGCAGTTTATCAATATGATGACAGCGAGTTAACGCTCTAAAAGCCTCCATATATTTCACTGTGCAAAAGAAGCATGGCAGTTGTCCAAGAGTGGGAAAACGGCTTTCAAAACTGACATTAAGCTATATCGAATATAGTTAAGCAATATCAGACATGTCTGCCAAACGTGCAGCCATTATCTTTCAACAGAACGTCAATGACAATATGTCATTCACCATAGTTTGGCAGCTATGTAAAGATCGATGGGGGCTGCGATGTTGAGTGGCTGCGGAAGTCGTAAATGGTAAAAGTTTCAAATTGCTGTTATTGAAAAGCTATAAATGTAAATACCACAGTAATTTGTTCTCTGTTCCACCACATATTAGATATGTGTATATATTTATATTCATAAGTACAGTCACATACTCACTGAAGCACATACACATATTCGTTTAATATCTTACTGGTTTCAGTCATTCGTTTGTATGCTAGGACATATTTAAGGGTTCTAAACGATCATATTGACCCTAGTATTTCACTGGTTTGTCCATATATCAGTAAATTGATGCCATAATCTTGAATAGAAAACTGGGTGTTGCACGTATAATACAGCTTTAACATAAGTATCGTTAAATTATAACGATGAGCTCAAATGTAACTTTTCGGTGGTTTGGAACAGTTGCAATAGGAGGACCCAAGAATTAGAAAAGCATAGTAAGTTTAAGCAATTTGCAGGAAAATACTTTGTTTTTCGTTATTCTCTGGTTGTGTAGCTGTTTTCAGTACGTAACTGATCACCTGAAAATGATCTCTACTAACCCCATATTAAGAGGGTGTTTCAATGTAGATAAACATCACGCTATGGAACTGTATTTAAGTGCTCATAATTAAGAAACATTATGGTAACCAATTCTTCACAATGCAATATAGAACCACGTTGCGTAAATATACATACTTACTTTCTCGGCTTCCATCATCTCACCTTATTCGTTAGCTGCCTTTCAAAACTATGTAGAAATATCTTCTGTTAAGATATTTCTCCAACTAACTACTTCAGTAACAACACACCTTTACTTCTAATTCCTCAGCAGAAGTTCTGAAGTAGGCAATGGGTACAGTCCTTATTCAAAATAGCTATTACCCTACCCGTCACCAAAACATTTACTGCTCCATATTCTGCTTAATCAACTAAACTTCATCTGTAAAACAAAACCTGAACCTGACATTCTAAACACCACTAATATCAGATTTGTATTGTTTCATATTTAATTCTATAATCTAAAGCAACAACAAAAAATAAACAAATATATACATAGCTTACATTCAGTTTTCATTTCCAATAAGCTACCCGCTCCTGTCACTTGATCCATAACTTCTTACAACCATTTAAACCAATTTTCGATGTAAACGCACGAAAGTGTTTTACCGTGTAGTAACCATGAGACTTTTAGCTGTACAACGTCCTTGCTAAGTTTAATAAAGAAATATTTTTGTATCCAACCAAGATTATTTCTATAAAAATTAAAGTAATAGTCTTTTTTAATTATTAACATTTGATGCATTTAATGCTATTATCAATGTAATAAACTTGATGATTATTAATTGCCAAGGAAACATTAAAATCATGGAGAACATGCAAATCTCAGAATATCTGGTTGCAGAATATACCGAACTGATTTAGTAGTATAATCGCTGGTCCTGAAGGAAGCATTAAACCAATTTATCAAACTAAATATATACTAATTAATATGGCAAATAGGGGAGCTTCTCTTTGTATGCTCGACCTAATAGAAGTAATACCCAACTTTCTATGAAATCATATTCTAGTTTATAAAGACACAAAGATGGATTCCACAAAGATGTAATTGTAAAAGCAGCTACAGTATTTATCCTAAGTCTATTAAATTAAGGCTCACTTTTGACTAAATAACAACAAAAACAAGAACTTAGTCGTCACAGGTGAGTATGGTTCGGTAACATTTACTGAGCTTTCGTTAATTGTTGAAGGAACTTACTCGCTAGTCCACTTGGCTGTGCAATAACACTATGTCATTATTTCTATTGCTGTAAAGAGGGCGAGCTGGCAGAATCGTTAGCATCCCGGGCAAAATGCTGAGAGGTATTTCATCCGTTTACACGTTACGAGTTCAAATACCGTCGAAGTCGACATCATATTTCATTCTTTCGTGTTCGATAAAATAAGTACTAGGTGAGTACTGGGGTCGATGTAATCGAATATCCCCCACCCTCAAAACCTAGACTTTGTGGCTATAGTAGAAAGGATTATCTCTATTGCTGTTATCTGTGCATCGAACTTATTTACTACAAAGTGGTATGTGCCATTGTGAGTTGTATTATTTAGTTATAAACATAGAGCGTTTAAGTTCGATGCTTTATCGACTCGCTAAACTGCTGCTCTAAAATGTGAAGTCACCTCTCTAAAGGATAAGTTTGCTAGGTAACACCGAGAATTTATCTTCATTTATTTGAAACCTATTTCTTTCTAATCCAGATGAAAATGTCTGAACGCTGTAACGAAACATAAAATAAAAGCTTCATATTTTGGCACAAAGACTAGCAGTTTTTGAGGGGAAGAGAAATTCGATCGTATCGACCTTAATACTTGACTTGTACTTATTTTATCGATTCAGAAATGATGTAAGGCAAAGTCGACCTCGGCAGCATTTGGACGCAGAACGTAATGACGGACGGAATGCCGTTAAACATCTTGTCCAAATTCCTAACGGATCTCCTAGACCACCACCTGAACTAACACACACACACACACACACACACACACACACAAATAAATTTGTCACCAAACTGCAAGCACATCGTAAAAGTTGATAGAATTTGCAGTCAAATAACCATAAATTTACACTCTAAATATTTAAAACAGGAAAGGTCATACTAAGCAGTGTAGCTCTTGAGCGACAAATAGACAGATAGCCATTGGCCAACTCGATGCAGACATACTCGGGATTAAACAACAATTACAACACTATACCCTCGTTTTACAATATGATTCATGCCACGCATCAATGATGGTTACAAACAATCATCATCATAGACGTAAGAAATTATTAATGCAGCTGAGGTTTCAGGGAGACCAAATGCGAAACCTTTTAGCCATATAAGTCCATATCTTTATCAGTCAAGCTAGTTGTCTCTATAATAGTTAGAGATGTAATGATAATAAACTAAGTATATTTTATTTAGTTTTCTTTGTGTATATTTTTATTTTTATTTTGCGTTTTTTTCCCCCACCTCTACCAAACAAAGCTTCGTTGAAATCAGGCCAAGCCACACTTCGGTTTTTATCCTTCAGTAATCAATAAAATGAATAATTACCAAGTTTTGTTACTTTTCAATATTCATGCGATAATTATCCTATATATAAGTTTTTCTTTTATTTTTTTATCGGCTTCCTCCCTTAGATTTCCATTTACACAGCAGCACCAACACGAACACAATACAACCAGTACGCAGAAATGTAAGCACGCGCTTACCCCTCATACACATATACACACACACACGCTCATATATACACACACGCACGCACACACAAATGCAAACTCACACGCACTTATATACATTTGATATTCTATCTTTAATATTACTTTCCGCTAATTGGTATCGATTAAAAATATACCCAACCCAACAACAGAGTTAAGGTAATAAGTAATCTCCTCTGCTCCCCTCCCTTCCATAGTTACCGTCTTCACGTTTTAGTACGGGGAGGCAGAGTGGGAAAACAAGATTATGTGTCATTATATCGGGCAGACTGTTAAAGATTATCAAGTAAAAGGTGTACAGGTATATGTGTGTGCATGCACCTTCATATACGTTTGTATATGCACACATATGCATAGACACACACTCAAACACGCATATATATTATATGCGTATATAATCATTGGCGTGTGTCTGTATCTTTGTTTGTGTGTTTATTTACGGATCATATGTCTTTATTCTGATTGCCTCCTCTCTTGTTTTGTTTTAAATGTTTATTTGTTCAAGTTAATCCACACTGCACCTGTCTCTCTTTCAAAACCACCTTCGTCTCCCATGCCCATATCAAAACTGAGCCCACGACTCACTGCCGACGTGTGACAAACAACTCCACAACACCCTTTATATGTTCAACCTGACTGTCACCAACAAGTTAACACTCTTTTTGTCAATATTGCTAACAGAACAACACATCAAAATAACAAAGAGTCGAAGTGACTTGTTGTAGTCGAAGAACCAACTTGAAACAGAAGCCACAATTCTCTCAAAACTCAGCCTAACTTCTTACAAAACGGAAGACCAATCAACTTAATCCAGGATATACTAAACTTGAAACACATGAAGATGACTAGGACTGGAATGCCATTGGTGGATCAAGACTGTTCAGGTGTTAGACACCAAGAACGACAATATCTCTTCATTGATAATTCAACAGCCCAAGAGAACATATAAGTGAACACTGCAATAAACTCCACTGAGTATCACGAAGTGAGAGCGATCTTTTACTCATAACACTCCTGATACCTAGTCTCAACTTGTTAGACCTTTGTCCTCTCAACACGACGAAATGAAAGAGAAGTCAAGATTATTGCTTAGTCACTGACAATTTTGTTGTATACCTGACTCTTTAGGATCGGAGAGATGATAGGCTGTAGTGAAAAGCTCAATGAAATAAGAATTCTAATGAGCTCTTCTATCTCACTGAAAATGTAGTCTTGGTGAAAATTTACAAGTCAAGTTTGTTTTCAATAGACAAAAACAACCACCACCACTATCACCACCACCGTCAGCAACACTACCATTACCATAATCACCATTTTATTCCACCACTTCATCTTCATCATCATCATCTGATGCGTGATCCTTAAGATATCGCTCACAATTAAAATGCATCGCAATCTCTCAAATCATTCATGTGTTGCAGTAACCAAGGAAATTTTTAGCCTCCAACAGCAGATAATTTCATCCCTACCGTGCACGCTAGATGACTTTTAACCACTTTTAACTGCTGCAAGACTATCATTGGAAGCATAGTGGCTTCCTTTGTTCATCACATCCTGCAAAAAACCTTATACCTTAACAGATCTTTTTAATTCTTCGTGTACTACCAACTCCACTCTATTCAAATTCGTCTTTCATTGGTCTACAAAGAGATCACTAATATGCGTTCTTATGTACCAAGTACTTATGTGCTCTTGTCATCGGAGCTGATGATAATATCAATTCCCTCAAAGCTATGCAGCCCTTGTCGTTGATGAGGTAGACCTTATCATCATTGAACAATTTACTCTCACTCACTTTATCGAACTTTATCGTATCCCATTCTCAAGACGTGCACCTACTCTGACCCGACCAACATTTATACTTGTTATCTTATGACAGAGTTGATCATCTGTTCTCCAACACGAAAAGACACTTGAGTGGGAAAGAGTATCGCAGTGATAACGACCTCATGTCTGCTGTTGATGATTTTTGTGACCAACAGGAAGCACTGCATTTCCGATTGAGGAAATTGGCCACAAAAGGTCTATGTTGAAAAATAAACTCATTTGGTCACATTCCTTGAGAGTATCTTGGTCAGGTTATGAACTTTTCAGCCGACCTTCGAATTAGGGACAGCAACAATATATAGGTAAGTGCTGGATACTTGAACACGCGAGATGCTTTTTGCTGTTCACCAGAATGAATCGCCTTAATACTTCAGACCGGGAAATAAAATCACATAATGATAATAAAAAAAAAATATGATTAATTATTGATTAATTGAATTCGGTGCTGGCTATGTTGAATGGATGGAACAGGAAGAGAAATTTTTGTAATCTATCATACACAACACGTTACACTCATTTACACAATATTTCAAATCAGTTGTAACATTCTAGCTTGATGTACATAGGCACCATAATGAGTATTATTGCTAACGCTGCAATATTATATAGTATAATAAAGGGAAGCTAAAATCATTACCTGCACCATTTCAACTACCACAACACCGCCGTCGCTGCACTAACGTCTGTACAGCTTTTTCAACAACCACTACTGCACCTTCAATCTCCAATAGCATTGCATACGGAATCAACACCTTTATTCCAGTACACCAGCTGCTATGCAGCAATCATCATTACCGCAACATCACAATGCTATCAGCGATGACAGAAGCCCCACAATAACAGTAAAATTGGTACTATCACCGATACCAGTCTTTATGATTAATAGAACTACCACCAAAGCTTCTTCAACCAAATGACAAAAGCAAGAACAAAGCCACAATAACCCCCGCTTAAAACCACAATCGTCGGCATCCAAAACAACTTAAATTATCGGTATCAAGTCAGCAGTCCGTAAACTTACACCACACTACAGCAACAACTGCCATGATAATCGGGACCAGTATAAGAAGTCAAACCTAGCGGTCTAGCGCCTTCTACATGATAAAGTCAAGATGTCGGGCCGAGAATTTTACATCGCGAGATATCAGACTCTCTCATCCCACATGACACTCCAACAACATCACCCTACCAATGAAAAAAGAATAAAACATTG
Organism: Octopus bimaculoides; assembly: GCF_001194135.2. Classification (NCBI taxonomy): domain Eukaryota; kingdom Metazoa; phylum Mollusca; class Cephalopoda; order Octopoda; family Octopodidae; genus Octopus; species Octopus bimaculoides. Next base: position 38,753,884 of record NC_068990.1, on the reverse strand, counting down.
CCACAACCATTCTCCACCAGAATCATGCGACCCTTTCCATAACGTGCCACGACCATAGTTAAAACTATGGTAAACATACATAGACACCACACAGAGTATCATGGTATCATCATTAGGAGAACCATCGACACCATAACCAGATTGTAATCGCACAGCATTATACAGTATAAAATTAACATCAGCGCAGCCATCATCACACAGAATATCAACACATCTTCGCCATTCATACAGCACCAGCGTCACCAACAACAATGACAACATCACCATCAGATCAGCAAACTTTAATCATATACCGCAACACAAAGAGTATTAGCATCGATACCACAATCATCGTAACACGTCAACACACCTACATCATCCATACAGCAGCATCTTCGTTGCCATGATTATCCCCTCAAAACTTCAAATACAACCCCACCCATCATATAAAGTCCATGCCGACCATCACAACCCAGGCATATTAACACATCGACACCATACACGTGACACCATTATGATTACTCTATACAGCACCCAACAGCAAATTCTACCGGCAAATCACGACACACAAAACGCCAACACGATCACCACAAACAGCACCGCACGCAACAACGAGACCATCACCGCACCACCCGCACCACCACCACCAGCACCACCACCAGCACAAGCACCACCACTACCACCACTACCGCCACTATTACAACAACACAGCAACAAACACCACACAACGTTCATACAAATGCACCGACAGATTAAAGAAGCAGGCACAGAAAGAAAAGCAAATATCCGGATTGCAGTTATAAGCTGCTCTGTTCCTATACAAGATTTGATCAGTGATGGATATGTCCTCACTGGCAATCACTGTGGATTGGATAGTCAGAGCCTTTATTAACCCAGTGCTTAACAATGCAGAAACACTTTCAAAAAATTCATCAAAAGCCCCGAGCTAGAGCTGTTCTCTGTTTATTATCAGAGGATGGAGATTTTTATGTGATTTCTTTTTTGCTGTTAAACATATCGTTGTTGTGTTGTATGATGCAATAATCAGTGAGGATGATCCTTATACAATATAAGAGTATTTATACACGGACACATACACATACTTAGATATATATGAGAGTGTGTGTATGTTCACATACATTCATACACCTTTATATTTATATATATAAAAACACACACACACGCACATATAAATATATGTATATGTATATATATATATAT
>NC_068990.1:38749515-38752153 GCF_001194135.2 Octopus bimaculoides | reverse complement strand
ATATATATATATGCTTGTATTTGTTTAGGGGTGTGTGAGAACCCGTGACTGCGTATACATATATAAGTATACACTAACCAATTCACTAACGTTGGAAACGAAAAATGATAGCCAAACTGGAAATTGAAAGTGAAAATAGAATTGTAGTTTAGAAAGAGACCTGGGCTGTCTTAGCAATGATTTATTACTTAGCCAGGATTAACAGATAGAAAGATATTCGGTGAAAATTGATCTCCAGCTTTTGCTGACTCATGCAACTTGCCAGTTTGTATTAAAAGATATACATACTAGTATTATATATAATTTGTATGGGTTCTCCACCCCACCGCCGCCACACCATCTTTCTGTTACATATTTATATTTCATTTTCGTTTAGATCCAATGTTTTGTATGTGCCGCTTCTCATCTCCGTTAATATAAACCATACTTATAACTCTTATACATCTTTACGCTTTTCCCATTGTGCGCGGGTGTTTTGTTTCTGTTTTCCTTTTTTAGGATGGGTTGTGAGAGAAACAACTACTACTACTACTACTACTACTACTACTACTGCCAATAACGCTTCGACTTTTGAACCTTCTAACAAACTGCATTTTCCCAAGAATTGTTTCCCTGCTACTGCCCTGTCACTACGGGGAGAAAACTCATATGGGGACATGATGCACCTACACTATGCTAAAGGTTCAAGTTTTGCTAAGAGAGAGAGAGAGAGATAGATAGATAGAGAGAGAGAGATAGATAGATAGATAGATAGAGAGAGAGAGAGAGAGAGAGAGAGAGAGAGAGAGAGAGAGAGAGAGAGGGAGAGAGAACGAGGAGAAATTGATTGTAGAGAGAAGGGAACTGCAAGTTTGTAAAACTGTTAGAAAGTGTGTGATATCGCCCTTAATGGACCTAAACTCAGTGTTTGCATGTAGACAGCAGAATACATCAGGTAATAAAGAGTTATGCTTAGTAGTTAGGGCAATTTTGGTTCGGTGGGGTAACCTGACTGGCCTTAAGCGGCACTTGACTCTCTATTATGGAAATGTTTACCTCATAATATTCTTTATTTATTTTCTTTTTTATTCTGTGGCATTACCTCTATAGTTTTAAATCTTATCCTGGTACTGAACCCAAAGGTTTCTTGCCCATCTCACCAAGTAAGTGAACAATCATACCGCAGGTGTTTCGGAAAAATATTTTGCAATATTTCTTGTGGTTTTTTCCCCGTCTGACCTCAAATTAAGCAGAGATCAACATTGTCTTTCATACTTCAAGTATCGATAAAATAAAGTACCAGTCAAGTCATTGAAATCGACTACACCTGCCCACAAAATTCCTTCCGTTTTCTTCCTAAATCAGGAACCATTCTTCTTCCGAATATTCCAGAAAGCATGTTCAGTGTTGGTCAACTAGAGCAAACACACCACGTCATTTTGTTAGCTATAATGTTACAAATTATAGTCCGATATAAATTTTATCTTTCGGGACAAATTTTACCCATATCATCATTAAATAGTTATTCCCTAAGATTTAATCCAGCAACGGCGATGTTAGCTCGGCTGTATAAATAGTCTCAGTTTCTAAGATATTCCAAATTGATAGCTATATACGTACGTTCCGTGCTGAAATTCTGAGGGAGACGATTTTAACGTTTCATCTTTCTGGGGTGGATAGAAAAAATTACCAGTGGTGTACTGGCGCGGACGTAATCGACTGCCACTGTTTATCCTTCTCTTCCTCCACTTATTATTATTATTATTATTATTATTATTATTATTATTATTATTATTATTATTATTATTATTATTATTATTATTATTATTATTATTATTATTATTATTATTATTATTATTATCATCATCATCAAGGTGGCTAGCTGGCAGAATCGTTAGCATGCCAGGCGAAATGGCGAAATGCCTAGCAGTAATTTCGTCCGTCTTCGTGTTTTGAGTTCGAATTCCGCCGAGGTCGACTTTGCCTTTCGTCCTTTCGTAGTCGATAAAATAGATACCCGTTGAACACTGGGGGCGATGTAATCGACTCATTCCGACCCCAAAAATTGCTGCCCTTGTGGCAAAATTTGAATCCATTATTATTATTATTATTATCGTTATTAAAGTTCAAATGCCACCGAGGTCAACTTTGCCTTTCATCCTTTCGGGGTCGATGAAATAAGTACCAGTTACGCACTGGGGTCGATGTAATCGACTTAATCCTTTCCCCCAAATTTGAGGCCTGGTGCTTCCAGTAGAAAGGATTATTATTATTATTATTATTATTTGCAAATATATTCTTAACTATTTAGATATCCGCAGTATTATCAATATTATTGCTGTTGTCTGAACGATTAGTTATCATCAACATGATAAAAGCAATCAAGTTTACTTATGTGTTTATGAATCAATAAATAGCTAATCAAGGGCTGAGTGTTGGAAAAAAAGAAGAACAACAACGACAAAGAAAAGGAAGAGAGAAGGGATAATGAGAATGATAGAAATGGACTGATAAAGGAAGCCATTCGTGAATACGGAAATATACATACGTCTATACATTTATATAAAAGCAGATATGTTTTTGTGTGTGTATATGTGTGGGTATAATGTAATGTAATGTGTATATGTATTTATATATATATATATATATATATATATAT
>NC_068990.1:38746522-38747375 GCF_001194135.2 Octopus bimaculoides | reverse complement strand
CATCGTTTAAAGCTCTACAACAACAAAATACAAAAGACATACTTATGTGTGTGTATAAGTGTATTTGTATATAGTAAACATGACTACATTTCTACATCAACCATGTACTGATTCTGTAAATTTTGTTCCTTTCGAAGGTACAGAACACCTTATTTTAACTTTAATTCTCATGAGGAATGGAACAACTTATGTTAAGATATTACTTTTACATAACCTACGTTCGTCGTCAACTTCGTGAAGAATGAACCAATGGGTTATTAGATAATGTAGCTAAACAAAAGTAGAACCTAACGCAATATAAAATAAATTTCTATTAAGAAAAATTGATAAAGCACCATTTAAGATGTTAGGATTTTAGACTGATATAGACAATTTCTGAAAGACAATAACACCATAGACATGTAAAACTCGTCGTTCAGTTTCTTCTATGACCTACAAGACAAGTTATGCATCATTTAGTTCAACGATTGGAGACAACATGGAGATTTGTTGAGGGAGAAATTAGTTTTGCTGTGTTAGCTGAATGATTTATATAGATATTCCAGTGAGAGCTGCCTAATATGCTCCGCAGGGTGTGTACGCAGAACTATCAGAACCTGCATTAAAAAGCATTTAGAAAAAAAGATATGTAAAACAATTTTTAGGGATTTGTCGAAAAAATATGATTTGTTGACTCTAAAACTACTTGCTTGAAGGTCATACGCTTGTACATGCATACAGACACATAGCTACATACAAACATGTTACCCAAACACCACACATACATACACGCATGCACACTCAAATACACTCACGCACACAGGCATGTGTACATGCACGTGTAGGTATGTTTATACGCGTATATATATATCTA
>NC_068990.1:38740628-38742675 GCF_001194135.2 Octopus bimaculoides | reverse complement strand
ATTATTATTATTATTATTATTATTATTATTACTATTATTATTATTATTATTATTATTATTATTATTATTATTATTATTATTATTATTATTATTATTAGTATTATTGTTATTATTATTATTATTATTATTATTATTATTATTATTATTATTATTATTATTATTATTATTATTATTATTATTATTATTTTTATTGACAGTAGTAGTAGTTGATATGCAAGTAGATGACAAAAGGTAATCTCAAAAGCAAACTGGTTGCGTTATATGTTGTGCTGCTGTTTATCGTTCTTGCTTAAATGAGAGAAAAAATTACGTAGGCGAGAAATGTATGTTGGTGGTGAGACGAGGATGGGAACACTATTATTAAAGAATGATATAATGATTGAAAGAGTAAAAGTGGGGAAGAGAGAGGGAGAGAGAGGGAGGGAAAGAGAGAGAGAGCGTGAAAGAATTACGTGTAAAGGAAAAGTGAGGAATAAAGGTTAAAGATACCCAAATGGTTATATGTACATCTATCTCTCTGTCTATCTATCTATCTATCTATCTATCTATCTATATATCTATCTATCTATCTATCTATCTATCTATCTATATATCTGTCTATCTGTCTATCTATCTGTCTATGTATGTATGTATGTATGTATGTATGTATCTATCTATCTATCTATCTATCTATCTATCTATCTATCTACCATTGTCCATTACACCGTTCACGCTGATCCAATCTCAAATTATTTCACTTCGTATATGCTTTCGTAAAGATATTCCTAACATGGGTGCATGCAGGATCTTTGGGTCGTAGACAATCAACGTTCTGCCCTCTTCCTAGTGGCCCGAGTCACAATTGCACAAAAAAGAGTTGATAGGTTGGTGTAACAGATGTGTCTGTCGCGTATGGTTATTCCTAGCTTTGCTTTGAATCCATCCTTTATCGAAGTAAACGCCTTCGACCTTGCTCTTATTATCTTTCATATTTCAGTATGTCTCTGTGGATATATTCCCTTTACTGTCGCGATTTCCTTGCTTACCATCTCTATTCGGCCTCGTGTTAGTTTTTGCACCGTATATATTGTGTTGCATTTTAAAGCTTGATGCGGAACAATGGGCGTCAGCCTCTGCCAGCATCGTTTGCAGCAGATTTGTTGTTTTGGTAGTGAGTAACGAATCATTTGCGAACCGGATGTGTGTTAGTTGCTCGGTGTTGATGTTTACTCCACCTATCCAGTCATTATCTCTGATGAACCTTTCTAGACATGCGATGAAGAGCTTTGGAGCGATGGCGTCTCTTTGATTGATGCCCTTCTCACTGGTGATGACAGAACTGGATCGACGATGAACCCATGGTTCTCATCCCTGTACAGTTTGTGGTATTTGGACTTCGATACCTTGCATTTCAAGATATTTCAATCCTAGTTTTATCTCGATACTCTCGAGGGCTTTTTTATTCTTAACGAAAGCGATGCACTGAAGTAGCATGTACACTTCAGCTCATTCAATAGTCTGTTAAAGTGAATATATGATCAAACGTACTGTAATGCTGGCTCACTGGGCTGCTAGTAATCCAAATGGTTCAATAGTACGTTGACTTTAGGTTTTGTAAAGAGTTCGTAGAGGTGAGAGAAACGACATGTGGGTCGATAGTTTCTTAAATCGTTTTGTATAACCCTCCTCTTGAAGCAAAATGATATTCGATACATTCCACAGCGAAGATGTTTTACTCTTTTTCAGATAAATATTGGAGTGTAGAACGAAGTTTTTTTTTTTTTATACAGTTCTTTACTTCAGCACCTCAACTATATTGTTATGCCACCTTTTCTTGAAGCTTTGTCTGCTTTCATCAGATTTAGGGCATTTTCAATTTCACTGATTACAAAGCCACCACAGCGATGGCAAGATGGTCTAGTTAAACGATTTGCGCCAAATGGAAAAGAATGGCACAATCAAGAAGAATTGGAAGGGTATTGTAACCAGCGACGTATAACTACATCTGGAAGTCTGTTCGATACAGTGATACAATGTTATATATATATATATATATATATATATATAT
>NC_068990.1:38739574-38740576 GCF_001194135.2 Octopus bimaculoides | reverse complement strand
ATATATATACATATACATATTCTCATTAGTGTAACAAAAATATTTGGAAACATTCACTTAAGCAACCAACAGACACATACACCTTCTCACACAGATACGCTTAAACACACATATATGCTTAAACACATACACACACACACACACACCACTCATTGAAAAATAACTTCCAAATCAAATTGCTAGAATCTATTTTCTACAGCTGGATAACATGACAACTGACCAAAAATACTATTAGTCATTCAATGACTAAAATAAATTCATTGCAATTGATAAAAAAATTTGACCCTTTTGACTTGCCATCAATTTCAATCATCCCAGAAAACCACCCGTTCCATTCATTTATTCTTTCCTTCCTACTTCCTTTTTTTCTATCTTTCTTGCTTTGTTTGTTCGCTTGTTTCATTGTTTCTTCTCTTCTTTCTCTTTTACTTTCTTTCTTTATCCTTTTCTCTAACCAAGCCACCCAAGAATTCACCACACGCATATATATACACACACCCACATAGATTTAAAATAACAAAGAAAATCTCAACAATTCCCAAGACATGATTTTCTCAAAATGCATAAAAACAAATTTATCTCCAGATCTTTCCAACTAATTTACGTTCATAGATGGGGCATGAATTTTCTATAAAAAAATATTCATGATGAATCCCTCAAATGGCTGAACGCGCTCAATAAATAGTTTTAATCCTATCCTAACAACCTAATTTTTCTTAAAACATAAGAGGTGTACACCACATCAAACAATATATATATCTATATATACAAGATACAGCACGGAATTTTGTCAGTGAACAGGTCACGGTCTCAAAGCGACAAAAATATTTTGGTAAATTAATTTTAAATGTTGAAGTGAATCTAACGGTCATTGTGTGTTTTTAAATGGCTTATAATCACCTTCCACGCTGCAATTCTTTTTGTTTCAGCACACGATTTCAACTCTGGTCACTTGCTATACAAGTACATTTCCGTAATAAGTATATATATACATGTATATAT
>NC_068990.1:38739283-38739474 GCF_001194135.2 Octopus bimaculoides | reverse complement strand
TTGGGTGGGAGATTTATGCATAGGTGTGGGTAGGATTCCTTGTTTGCTATTGGTGTGAGAGCAAGGGGCATTGAGATGGGGATAATAGCAAGTATAAGGGGGGGTTCATGATGCTTCTAGTCCATATGGAATGAGAATGGTTGAGTTGGGTCTTGTTTGGATTATTTTGTGGGGAAAAAGGGTTTTTGTAG
>NC_068990.1:38738503-38739260 GCF_001194135.2 Octopus bimaculoides | reverse complement strand
TGTAGGGTTGGAAAAGGATGTGTTTGGTGTGGAGGGAGGTAGGGGGGTATGTGTGTTTGTAGTGTGGTTTGGGGTGGTGTTTGTGGGGAGCAGTGGTAGTATGTATTGTTGGTCCTTTTGTGAAGGGGTTTTTTGATTTGAGGTTTAATATGAATTGTGTTTCATAGTTATGGAGGAATTTTTTGTTGTTTTTCCAGTGTTTAAGGGAAGTTAGTTCTTACTTTTGGCATTCATCTTTCCACAGCTTAATAACATGTTCGAGGGATTGCTCGTTGGAGTGTGTGGTAAGTTCGAAGAGCATCACATCATCAATTTTTGTGTATTTTTGTTCGTGATTTTGTGCTCTGAGTTTTAAAAGTTCCACTTCAGTTTTCATCTTTTCAGATGCCAGTTTTTCTCTTAGAAAGCGCTGTTCTTCTGGTTCATCTGTGATGTGTTTAATTTGGAATTTACGGGGTAGTATGATAGGAGAAGAGTTTAACCATTTGTCATAAATTTCAGCTTTGTTGTGGTTTTTAAGCATGTTCCAGAAAAGGAGTTTTCTGTTGTGCAGTTTCTTGGTCCAGGTAGATAGCCAGAGAATTAAAATTCACACCCTCCCCAAGAACACCCAACCCCCCTGAGATCAAGGATGACATTTCAGAATTTTGCAGAAAGCTTCGTTTAACAGAAGCTTTCATAAACTTCAACAATGAGGATGACTCAATTATTAAAAACAAAAGCAACTTCATACCTTCCAGAGGAAGGAATAAAGCAC
>NC_068990.1:38734521-38735217 GCF_001194135.2 Octopus bimaculoides | reverse complement strand
TAATATTCTCTCTAATATTTAAATGCATTTCAGTCATTCTAACTCACGCTAAGTTACCTATAAAATACATATCTTGCAGTCTCTAGGAAATCGACAACACGTTGTAATTAAATATTAATCGAAAATCTTAAACAAGGTCAGGCTAATGGCGAAGGTGGTGGTGGTGGTGGTAGTGATGATAGTGACAATGGTGTTTTTAATGCTGGAGTTGGTATTTGTTGTGATAGAAGTGTTATTGTTGTTGGTGTGTTGGAACTGGTGCTGGTGTTGTAAATGGTCGTGGTGGTGTTGACGGTGGCGGTAATGTTACTGGTGGTGTTGATGGTAGTAGCAGTAGTTGTTAACTTGGGCAAAAATCAGATCAACAAAGCTGGAGAAACTGAAAATAATAATGGAGTGGGAAAAATAAGCCTAATATATGGGGTTGAAGATGTGTATTTCATTAAACGTGATGGAATATTATATGTTTTCCAGGACTGCATCTCTCGTATTTGATTAGTCCAATGGTTGCTCTTATGGCTAAATGATATCCCATTTAAGAATGAAACTACGAGAAACTTTCGAGCAACTTCATTGTTAATTTGTATCGCTTATTCTTTTCTACTCTAGGCACAAGTCGTGAAATTTTGGGGGAGAGTGTCAGTCGATTAGATTGATCCCAGTACGCAACTGGTAGCTAATTTATCGACCCCGAAA
>NC_068990.1:38732420-38734421 GCF_001194135.2 Octopus bimaculoides | reverse complement strand
TTATGGCTAAAGGATATCCCATTTAAGAATGAAACTACGAGAAACTTTCGTGCAGCTTCATTGTTAATTTGTATCGCTTATTCTTTTCTACTCTAGGCACAAGGCGCGAAATTTTGGGGGAGAGGGTCAGTCAATTAGATTGATCCCAGTACGCAACTGGTAGCTAATTTATCGACCCCGAAAGGCTGAAAGACAAACTCGACCTCGGCGGAATTTGAACTCAAAACGTAAAGACATCCGAAATACCGTTAAGCATTTCGCCCGGGGTGCTAAAGTTTCTTATTTCTTTATTGCCCACAAGGGACTAAACATAGAGGGGACAAAGAAGCACAGACAAAGGGATTAAGTCGATTACATCGATCCCAGTGCGTAATTGGTACTTACTTTATCGAACCCGAAAAAATGAAAGGCAAAGTCGACCTCGGCGGATTTGAACGCAGAACGTAACGGCATCGAAATACCACTAGGCATTTCACCCAGCGTGCTAAAGTTTCTTATTTCTTTATTGCCCACAAGGGGCTAAACATAGAGGGGACGAACAAGGGCAGACAAAAGGATTAAGTCGATTACATCGATCCCAGTGCGTAACTGGTACTTAATTTATCGATCTCGAAAGGATGAAAGGCAAAGTCGACCTTGGCGGAATTTGAACTCAGAAAAGTAACGGCAGACAAAATACCACTGAGCATTTCGCCCGGAGTGCAAACGTTTCTGCCAGCTCGCCGCTTTCATTCGTGTCTATTACTGTCATAGTGTGTCACGCTACTTCTAACCGAAGCAACAAGTATTTGTGCAATACTCAGAAACTTATACGGTGAAACAATAAGCTTATAATCCTAGTGATCGAGTGACTTGAATACTTATAAGTTGATTTGTGCATGAGTTTTCTTCTTCACTTCACTACAAAAACATTCAACAATTAACGAGCATTTTTAGTTGGTCACTACACTTTCTAGAAATACTAAACATCTCTAGAATCGCTCCTATTAAAAAGAAGGATTCGTTAAATAATGTAGTTTTGGATTCACATTATCAAGCGAATGAGGTGGGATGGTTACGACTGCCGCTTCTTTGTTTTAAACTTCTGTACAATCAGGGCTGATAGAGCTTATAAAGAACACCAGCAACATTAGCAGTAGAAGAAAGATAACCGTTTATAACCAGCTGCATCACAATCATCACCCCAAGTTTCATAGCTATTAACATGGTTTCTAACCGGTCACCACCACAGCAGCAGCAGAACCACCGTCAGCACCACCACTAACAACAACAACAACAACAACAACGACTAATTAATAGTATGATCTTGATCATGACTGTGATGATGGTCGTCATCACTACGACTATCAGTTATTGTCATCATCGCTGCTGCTGCTGCTACTACTACTACTACTACTACTACTACTACTACTACTACTACTACTGCTGCTGCTGCTGCTGCTGCTGCTACTGCTACCATATGCTCAACTTACAACATAATCACGACAACCATCAGCAGTTACATTGGTCTTCAACTACCGCAACCACCACCCACGCCTCCTCAATTATAATCACAACCTACGAACGCACCAATCAACACTGCGAAAACCAACACCATATCCGTCAACACCATCACCACCACCACCACCACAAGACCTACCACTACCACCACCATGACAACCATCATCACCACTATCATCATCATCATCATCATCACCATCACCACTATAGAATCACTGCCAATGCTACAAAAACCCCAACCACTACAGTAACAGATACCAGGCTGATCGAGACTCTAACCACTACCTCTACCAATAACATAACTGTTACTAAATATGTATCACCACATCTCTCTTTATCTGCCTACCAACATCTTACTCTGCTTTTCCAAACTAGCAATCACGACCAACCATCCGCAACAACACAAGCCGCCGTCAATTGTCTCTCATCACCACCACTACACACATCATCTTCAGCATGGCAATGACGACCTCCACTGCCACTACAACCTGCACCACCACA
>NC_068990.1:38726970-38729605 GCF_001194135.2 Octopus bimaculoides | reverse complement strand
AGTGGTGCTGTCAATGATGATAATGACGATGATAATGACGACGAAGACGACGATGACGACGACAACGGCAATGGCAGTGATGACAGTGATGCTGATGAAATTCGTGAGAAAGATGATGATGATGATGCTGACTACGACGACGTGGACAAAGATAATGAAGAAAAGGATGATAAGGAGCAGGAAGGGAGTAGGAGAGGGATAAGAACAATGATGATAATGGTGATGACGAAGATGAGGAGGAGGAGGAGGAGGAGGAAGGGGACGAGGAGGAGGAGGAAGCGGACGACGACAACGACTATAACTAGGACGATAATGGGGTGGGGTTATGGAGGTGATGATTGTAGTAATGTATTGCTGCTGTAGATGTTGATGACCACAGTAACCATGAACACGATGACAATGACGACGGCGATGATGGTGATGGTGGTGATGGCGATGATGATGATGGTGGTGATGATGATGATGATGATGGTGGTGATGATGATGATGATGATGATGATGACGATGATGATGATGATGGTGGCGATGATGATGACAACGAAGACGACGACGACGACGACAACGGCGATGGTGATGATGACGATGATGATGATGGTGATGATGATGATGGTGACGATGATGATGGTGGTGGTAATGATAATGATGATGCTGATGACGATGATGATGGTGGTGGTGGTAGTGATGATGGTGCTGGTGGTGGTGGCGGTGGCGGTGTCGATGATGGTGGTGGTGGTGGTAGTGGTGACGATCTTGATGGTGGTGATGGCGATGATGATGAGGGTGATGGTGGTGAAGATGATAATTATGGTGGTAGTGGTGGTGGTGGTGGTGGTGGTAGTGGTAGTAGCGGTGATGGTGACGATGGTGACGATGTTGATGGTTGTGGAGATGAGGATGATGATAATGATGATGGTGATGCTGATGATGACGATGATAATAGTAGTTTGATTATGGCCGTTGTCTTCATTAAAAAACGTTTGGAGAGTTCCTATTGTGTTCTTGTTACTGTTTCTCTTACTGTTCTTGCTGTTATTGATATTTTAGTTGTTGGCTACGGTATCAGTGGAGGGGTTCACACATCGCTTGGGATATTGCATGTTGTAAAATTGTAAAATATAACAGGGATAAATTAAACAGACCGATCGTTTTCATAGAATCTTACGTAATATAATGCAATATGCATGGCTTTGTCTTTCCTTCCCTCTCTGTTCGTCTCTATCTCAGTCAATCAATCAGTCTGTCAATCTATCTATCTATCTATCTATCTATCTGGTCTTTTCCGTAGGCTTTTCTTTCCACGGCTAAACCTAAACTGTCCTCCCCTCTTTTTACACGAGAACATTACTGTGTGATACACGATCCCTATTGATCGCTTTTTTTTTCTCTCGATCCCTTTTGATCGAACTCCCCCCTTTTTCCCTTCCTACGATCCCTTTTGATCGACACACCCCATTTTTTTTCCTTCCCCCTCCCAAAAAGAAAAGCTCTACATTGTATTTGTCCCATCTTCGTTGAGCCCTGTGTGGCTAATAAAAGAAATGTATCTATCTATCTATCTATCTATCTATCTATTTATCTATCTATCTGTCTGTTTGTTTGTCTGTCTGTATGTCTGCCTGTCTGCCTGTCTGTCTGTCTGTCTGTCTCTCTCTCTCTCTCTCTCTCTATCTATCTATCTATCATCTACACACATTCATATATAATGGATATACGCATATAGGTATGAATACATGCGTTAACATTTATATATACATATATATATATATACATGTCTGTTTATATATGCATGCGTTTATATATATATATATATAAATGTATGTATGTATATACATATGTATTTGGGTGCGTGTGTGTATGTGTGTTAAAACTAACACACACACACGCACATACACATATATATATATATACACATATATATATACATACACGTACATACACATACATACATACATATATACATTATCCAAACGCTCACATTTACGTACGCTTACACGTATACATATTTATGTTTCTAAATGTTTCCATATTCGGATATGTGTGTGTGTGTGTATTTGCAAAGTAATATCCAATAAAATCTAACATGAATCAACAGATGCAGTGCGGCAGACAAATTTATCAGTCATATTTCAAGTGGAAAATAAATAGAAACAATTCACTGTGTAAATCTTTTGTGAATTTCAACAAGCTTTCAAGAATTATTAATACATGCGCGCGCGTGTGTTTATCTGCCTGTCTGTCTGCCTGTCTGTTTGTCTGTGTACATGAACTTGTGTTTGTGTTTATGTATATTCTCGTTGTATTGTATGTTTGCATGGGCGTGTTTCTCTGTCTGCTTCTATTGTGTGTTAGCATCCACTGTGTATTCTATGCGTGTGTCAGTGTGTGTATAAACGTGTGTTTGTGCGACCGTGCATTTGTGCGTGTGTATGTGTTTCTGTGTTTGTGCATGTGTGTGTGTTTGTGGGTTCATGTGTGTGTGTGTGTGTGTGGGTTCATGTGTGTGTGTGTGTGTGTGTGCCCTTGTTCGAATATGTGTTCGTATTTTTCAGTTTGCTCTTTGTACTTTGGACTCGTTTAATGAGCGTCGTGCATGTGTATATGTGTTTATGTGTGTGTATATGTATGTATATATACA
>NC_068990.1:38722744-38726825 GCF_001194135.2 Octopus bimaculoides | reverse complement strand
ATATATATATGTGTGTGTGTGTGTGTGTGTGTGTGTGTAGTTCGTGTGTGTATCAGTTTATGCATTTAAAACTTGTTCACACACACGCACACACTCACAAACGCACGCTCGAACTCACACACTAACACACACGTAATGAATATCCCAAAGCACGTTATTATTAATAAGTATGTGTGTGATCATGTTTCTCTGAGTCTGTGTGTTTATACCTCTTTGTCTGTGTGTACGCGCGCGTGTGTATATATGCATGTGTGCATGTATGTATGCATGTGCGTGTGTGTATGATTGTGTATACGTGTGAGAGAGACATCATGTGTCCGAGTGTGCGAATCTGCATGCGTGCGTGCGTCCTTGTTTCTGTGCGTTTGGGAGGTAAAATTGTGTGGTTACTGTTTCGGTTGATGAATTTATTGATTGACATGTATGTGTTTATTTGATAATATATGTAGGATGAAAGGTTTCAGAAGCTTCTAGATGCTTGAGGCAATGAAGAAACGAAGGGCGACGTAGGGAGGATATGAATACAAGAGTAGAGCGGCGGAGGGAGGATCAGATCAAAATTGATATAAAAGCCCAACAGGTTAATTTGATCTCAAGTTTCAGGAAGTTATTTTGCAGCATTTTTTTTTTCATTTGCTTTTTTTGTCTCGTTGATATCGTTGTGATTGTTGTGTCCGTTGTTTTAAATTATGATATTATTGGTGCCATATTGGGTATCTTCTTGTAGACACATGCATCCGCATATATATATATATATATATATATATATATATATATATAAACACACATGTGTGTGTTTGTGCATGCATTCATGTATGCATTTATATGTATTTTATTGATTATTTTTTAAATGGCTGTTAAAGTGGCAGTAACAATAGAACTCTGTTCTAAATGCATTATTGCATTTAGTTACGATCAATATCGTAAAATATTTACTGGAATATAATTTCTATATGACTATTTACTATGCTTTGAACACTTTTTATGATTTTACGAAGTATATGATTTCCATACAATGTTAGATTAAATATAGATAACATCACTGCTGTTATATACATACACCTCTGAACACATACATGCATACATACATACATACATACATAGATCCAATCATACATATATACATTCATACGTGCATACATACATACATACATACATACATATACATGCGCTTATATGTATCCGTATGATAGGCAAGATTCCAAGGGAGGTGCCTGTTTACGGTCTCATGGCATGCTAGGAATAGATGATATATCTCCCTATCCCTCGAACGCTCTCACCATCTGAGGCAAATAAAGGGGGATGTATTCGGGAATAGTTGGGGTAAATATGTTTCGTTATGGTTGAAACGCCCTTAATCATAGGTTTCCGCAGATTCTGTGTTACACTACTGACAAGCAATAAGACCAATAATAACCACGAGTTATTTTCCTGTTCAGTTTACGCTCAAGTCATATTTACTCTCAGTGCTCATAGTATGTGTTCAAATATCTCTCTATTTAAGCGCATAAGCTATTGAGAAGTAAGTTTTTGCTTTCCGTAATAATAATTACATTCATAAACTCTGAACAATATGCAGTCTTTGTACGGATCAATAATAAAATATCTTATCACTTTCTTCCTATGATAACCGATGAAATGTATGTCATCCTATCAGATATATCTTCCAAACATACATGTCGACTTTGTGTTTCATCGATAAATTAAGTACTAGTTGTGTACTGGGGTCGATCTAATCGACTGGCCCCCTCCCCCAAAATTCCGGGCCTTGTGCCCAGAGCAAAAAATGAAAGGATACTTGTCTGAATTTTACTTTATTGCTAAAAGTGATCATTGCTAGGATTAAGGAAAAGATGTAACTTAATGGATGTGTACAGAGAGTCAGAAAATGTAGCTACTGGTTGCAAAAGTTACTTGGCAGCAAAGAGAGATTTACTTATATACTCCAAAGTATAAGGAATGTCAGTAATTTCTGAACAGGGAAAATGCAATAGTGATCTCAAGAACATTCCTCTACTAAGCATTACGTGTTTTCTCGTCTTGCATGAAACACACACATATTAAATGATATAGACTTAATTACTGACCCCGCGAAAGAATATAATCTCTTGGTTTCAATATACTTGGCAGTTTGATCAGAATCGATCAGAGGCTAAGCAACGATAACCACTATCTTAGAGGGACAGAATTTTTCATGACAATATAGTTTGGCGGCAAACTGTTTCTGCAGCATTAAATAAAAGTGACGGAAAATGATCAAGTATAACTAAATCACATGATTTTCATAGACTTACATACATTTGAGTGTATTCTATATTTGAAATACATTGTCTGGCAGAAACTCGATGTAACTAGTATTCCGAGCCGTCGATTTGACACTATAAAATATCATTGTTTGTCTTTTAAAGACTCATGCTTGGTTTGGAATCAAATATCCGATAATGTTTTCCTCGCCCTGCCTTTTTACTGCATACACAGCCCCAGCTACTTAAACTCAGGATCAGCTGCATTAATCATAAAAGTACAGACAAATAGCAAATATTATGGGTAATACCTCTTGTGGAACAGCCGAGATCAAGTCATAAATGAGGTTGCAAATAGCCATGCAAGGAAGCTGACAAATCAACTAGTTTGCTGTTCAAATTTTAGGCCAAATTATTGATTATTCGATTAGTTGATTGGTTAATTAGCTAACTAGTTCGCACAAAAAATGCTAACACGAAGAGAAGCTTCTTTGGTGGGTCATTTTTATTTGCAAAATTACCCTCCCTATTGCAAATATCTGTTTCAAAACTCGATTTCACATCCACACTTGGAAAGCAAATACAAAAGCAGAATACTAGAATGGATATTTGACTGAAAAAAAAAACGTCGGATGAATTTTATATAAACGAAAAATCGAACAAACAACATCCCACATCGTGGTAACACACCTTCGCCACCGTATCGTTATTCACTACAACAACAATACACAATACCACACAACTATTCAATACGCACCAAGGGGCAAAAGAAAGCTGAATACGATACAATAGAAGAACATTGTTTAATCAAATAAATATCTAAATAACATGTATCGTGGCCCCAAAAGTAAAATCATTGTTTTATTAGAGTCCCGAAAATGGTTTTGATGTCGCCATTTTAAAAGTCATTATTCATTATTATACTTTTTAGCTTCATTATTATCATTATCATTGCTGTTGTTATTGTTTTTTGTTGTTAATATAGTCGTTAAAATTGCTCTTCTTCATCTTCTACCTTGTTTTACTCTCCTTGTTTCACAACACGGTGTAACACCCCACGCCCAAATATTTGTGTCTCCCCTCTCCGTCTTTCCAAGTCCTTTCGATCGGTGACCTTGTGGCAAAGAAAAATCACATTATTAATTGTTTTCCTTTTTGTCGCTGCTCTTTTTGTCTTTCGCTTATTGTTATTGCTGTTGTTGTTATTGTTGCTTTTTATTGTTTGTTGGTCGTCTTTAGGACACGCAGGGATGAGTTAAAATCTAATGAACTTCTAGAAACTATCACTTTATACAGAATTAGGTTATCAGCTTGTCCTTTCTTTTTATATTATATTATATATAGCCTTCATGTCAGCGGCTTTTTTTAAAGATTATTGCCATTAGTATTTTGTTGTTGTTGATGTAGGTGCTTTTATTTTTGTTCTTATTGTTGTTATTGTTGATGTTGTTGTTGTTGCTGTTGTTGTTGGTGTTGTTGTAAATGCTTTCATTATTTTCAGTTTACTCATTTTTGTCTCACGCGGTTAATTTTTTTATATTTTCGCTTTTCATTCTTTTTCACCTTTCTCATTTGTTTTTGGTTCATTTTGATCTTACACGCACTATTATATATGTTTATATATTATATATATGTGTATGTGTACGTGTGTGTATGTGTGTATGTTGTGTATATATTTATATGTATATATATATGAGTGTGTGTGTATGTATATTTATATATGCATATATGTATGTATATGATATATGTGTGTATATATGTATATATATAACATATATATATATGTATATATATATCTATATATATATATATATATATATATATATATATATATATAT
>NC_068990.1:38721062-38722198 GCF_001194135.2 Octopus bimaculoides | reverse complement strand
ATAAAATACTCACAAAATGTAAAAAGGAAAGAAAAGAGAACAAAACATCGGATCAAATAAGAAAGACTCGATGAAGAGATTTAATATTTCATTCTGTTTGTTGCATGCCAACACCCCTCGAATTTTTATTGTTGGTTTTATTATTGTCGTTGTTGTTATTGTTGTTACTACTACTACTACTACTACTACTACTACTACTACTACTACTACTACTACTACTACTACTACTACTACCTCTGTGCATATTTATTGTGCCTCCCCATTCTCCACCCCTTGAGTTGCTATTGATGTTATTCTGCTACCAATTCTGTTTCAAATTCTTCTACATCTTCAATCATCATCACCATCGTCGTCGTCGTCATCATCTTCATCATCGTCATCGTCATCATCGGCATCATCGTCATCATCATCATCGTCATCGTCATCGTCATCATCATCTTCTTCTTCTTCTTCTTCTTCTTCTTCTTCTTCTTCTTCTTCTTTTTCTTTCTCCTTTATTCTTCTTTCTCCTTTCTTCTTCATTATATTATTTTTATTATTATATTATTTTTATCATTATAGAACAATAATTTTATTTATCGTTATTGTTGTTGTTGTTGATCTTGCTATGCCGTTATTGTTATGATGCTATTGATATTGTAATTGTTATTGTTCTAAGTGTTATTAACATTGTTGATGTGGTTGTTATTGTTATGCTAGTCTTGTTATTGTGAACGTATTCATGTAATTATTATTGCTATCAATGTTGCAGTAGTTGTTGCTCGATTCGCTAGCATTATTTCGTAGATGCCGTTGGTATTGTACAAACGTCTTCGTTCTGTTATGATTTTGATATTATGGCATTATGTAACGATGAAATTACATTTGTCAATAAAAATAATAGCACGACCTCCACTACCACCACCACCACCACTACCAGCAACAACAAAAGCAACAACAAAAGCAACAGCAACAACAAGAACAACAACAGCAATATTAATAATAATAATAATAATAATAATAATAATAATAATAATAATAATAATAATAATAATAATAATAATAATAATATGAATAAATTCTTCATTATTATTGCCATCAGGTCCTATTCATTCATACAATAGAAATGCATACAATGGTGTTAAAAATGTGGAGAG
>NC_068990.1:38718771-38720846 GCF_001194135.2 Octopus bimaculoides | reverse complement strand
CTGTCCCTCTGTGTTTGGTATGGATTAGCACTACTAAATGAATTGGGGCATCTACCTTCATGATTTTTAACTTAGTGTATGTGTGTGTTTTGTAATTTTGTGTCAATATTTTTGAGGTCACTTTCTTTTTGACCAAAATGCTACAATCAGAGTGGCATCTATGCAACTTTTTTTCCTTCTCTAGAAGACGAAGGAAACCATATTTCAGAATACAAAGACTATACGGAAAATAACACGTATTTTTCACACCTAATAAAAGGTTTAAACAATGAAGTATCCCAAGTTTTATAATCGGTAAAATATCTCAAAGTAAATGTTTTCACGTTAGTATAAACGTGGCAAATCCAAAAATTGAGAGAGCGTAAGGAATACGCTTACATACGCAAATATACAATTAGAACTGGTACGTATGTAGCAGTAAATAACATTTAAAATGTTTCTAACCAGAACAG
Organism: Octopus bimaculoides; assembly: GCF_001194135.2. NCBI lineage: Eukaryota > Metazoa > Mollusca > Cephalopoda > Octopoda > Octopodidae > Octopus > Octopus bimaculoides. The sequence goes on along the minus strand of NC_068990.1, from coordinate 38,720,394 downwards.
CAGTGAAAGCTACGGGGAAAATATTTACTGTAGCAAAGTAATATTTTATTGCTTCACATGCCTACACATCTATGTCCCACCGGATTTGTATTATAAGTATGAAAGGCGTTTGTTGAAAATTTCATAAAAAAATATACCCATTTTTCTGAAAGTTGTAAGAGAACAAGACCGATTTGAGTCAATTTTCCGAAACTCCTTACCCAACCCACAGAAAATTCTTCACAATAAATTCGAGACAATCGGAATCTAAACCATCTGAAGTGTATTTGTAGAAACTTTCGTTAAACAAAATCCCTTTTTCTGGAACTTTTCCCTTAATATGTTCGATTCGTTTGTTCCTTCGTATTGAAATTTTCGGGATCACAATGTCCTTTGTTGTATAAGTTAATGTATAATGTAACTATACGTTTATACTAATTCTTTATTTTGGTGTTGTTACTCGTAGAGTAATGAACATACTATGTTGGAGTAATGAACATACTATGCTAATGATTTGCTTCTGCTGACCACTATTGATTCTCAGGGAGCGTCTAAGTTCTTAACGGTTTACAAACCACCAAATTGGATGGTACTGCCCAGATGTCGAAACCATAGTAATGGGAATGCATTTTAGTTATAATTCTTTATGGATTTTTATGTCGTAGTCTCATTATTCTCAGTTGTCATTCATTCTAGTTAAGTGGAAAGTGTCTGTTGAGAATACTTACATTGATATTGGTTGGTTTTCTTCATAGATAATCTTATTAAACTTAGACAACGATTCTATATGGGTGTCTAATTTGGAGGGTTCTGAGTAGTCTGCATGCGTACCTTAAATTTCGTGTTGAGGAATACGTTTTTATAACTATGCGTTCGTCATTATAGTGATGATAGGGTGTAAGGGTGTATCGATTGAATGACGATGACGAAGGTCATCTACACAAGCATCATCGATGACATCATGCAGTTCAAAATTGAAGTCATCGTTGACAAGATTGTCAGAGGTAACATCACCAGCAATATGACTGCCACGGAGGGCCAACTGCACCATCTCCAGCAGAAGCACCTTCATCAGAACCACCACCATCACCACTATCAACACCAGCATAATCACTATCCTTATTTTATTGTCGTTGTCCTTGTTCTTGTCAAAAGGAAGACATGTTAACAAAAAATATTACATTTCAAAGACCAGTAGTGCATGGCTTGTGCTCACGAGCTAACCTCAATGAAATGCTCAGACACACACATGCAAACGCGCGTGTATGTGTATGTATGTGTATTTGCGTGTGTGCGTGTGTGTGCGCGCGTATGTTTTGGCTATAGTGCAAACAAATATGCGAGTGACTTTTTTGCTGAAAAAGATTTGCAAACCAAAATATTACGAAATTATATTGAATGAAATTGCATGATTGCAAGTGCATATAAGTACACACACACACACACACACACACACACACGTACACACACATGTACATATATGTATATATGTGTGTGTGATTGCGTGTAATTGTATATATATATATATATATATATATATATATATATATACTACGTATATAAATATACGTGTATATATATACATATATATATCCCCTTTTCTCTCTTTCTTTCTCTCTCTCTCTCTCTCTCTCTCTCTCTCTC
>NC_068990.1:38711743-38718574 GCF_001194135.2 Octopus bimaculoides | reverse complement strand
TATACAGAGAAAGTGGGGAGAGAGATGTTCACTTACAGTTTATTAAATGCCTGTAAGAATGCATGCGTGTGCATATTAAAATGCATGTGTATACGATAAAATACCTAAAGCATAACAAAAAGAAGATAAATATTGTTTCAACGTAATCGAAAAGAACTGAAAAAAGAACAATGAAAATGAAATACAATTTAAAAGAAGGTAATAAAAGATTGGAGAATACTGAATATTCATAATATAATATAAAATAAATAATGTATGTATTATATCACGCTTTTCTCTGTGTGTTTGTTTATTGCAGATAGTGTGTGGGGTATCTCATACACGCATACACACACACTCACACACACACACACACACACACACACACAAACACACACACACACAAACACACACACACACGTGTATATTTCTATGCTATGTAGATATAAAGGCACGTATACACACATATATATACATATATATGTACAATGTATATGTAATGTATGTATAATGCATATGTGTATATATGTGTGTATGTATCTCTCTCAAGTGGAATGTAACTCACAGAATTCTATTTCGGCAACATTTGATATATTTGGAATTCTATATGATCACACACATACACACAAATTTATATACAAACACCCAATAACAACAACAACAACATTTATAGATGTATAAATATATATACATGTATATACATATATATACATGTGCGTGAATATATGTATTATGCAGTTTCCTACATATATAACATGGTGGCCTACATGGTAGTTTTCAATAAAAAAACGAACAAAGTATATTAATTAATAGGATTTCTGGAAAAACGAATAAACAAATTTATAATAAATTATAAATACAAAGAGAAATAATGAATAATAAAAGAAAAAAAAAAAAGAATACAGACGAAAATCTGCATGGAAGTATAAAATGAGACAAAAATGTATCGAAATATTTTGGATATATCGGGGCCTTATTAAATATACACTTGCTCTTCAAAGGGTTCATTGTAAACTTATTTAATCCTCTGCCCTGACTGACTGTTTGTTAATGAAAAATAATGTGGTAGAGAGAGAAAGACAGAGAGTGTGAGGGAGATACGTATATATAGAGATGAGTTGGAGGGATTTAAAGGTGGAAGAGAATTGGGGATGATAAGAATTGGGGATGATAAGAATTGGGATCAGAAGATAGAATGCCTGCAGACTGAGAGGAAAAGAGAGAGACAGATATTAATTATGAGTGAGGGATAGATACAGTTATATATATACATATATTGATTGATATATAGAGAGAGATAGAAAGAAAGAGAGAGAGAGAGAAAGAAAGAGAGAGAGAGAGAGAGAGAGAGAAAGAGAGAGAGAGAGAAATAGAGAGAGGGAGAGAAAGAGAGAGAGAGAGTGTGAGAGAGGGGGGTTGATTGTGACCGTGAAACATATTGAGACAAGGCAAGTGAATTAAATTGAGAGGAAGAAACGAAAGTATAAGGTTTGAGTGAATTCTTGAGATTGAAGTAAACAGTCACCTTGATGTAAAACAGGAATGGTTGATAAATGGCAGGATCGATCAATGGATTTATATATATATATTTGTAGATAGATGGAGAGACAGACAGACAGATAGATAGATAGATAGATAGATAGATAGATAGATAGATAGATAGATAGATAGATAGATAGATAGATAGATAAAGAGACCGATCGCTAAGCAGACATGTTAATAGATATAAGGATGATAGAGAGAATAAGGAATAGGAGTGAATGCGTATATTAGAATGTAGAATATAGAAAGCCATACAGAGAGAGAGAGAGGGGGTGGGTGAATGAGAAAGACAGAGTGGGAAGATACATTTAGGTCTGTGAGAGCAAGAGATGACGATAGAGAAAGATGCTGGAAGTGAGAGAGAGTCAAAATGAGACTAATAATGAATGTCAATGAGAAAAAGTAAGAGAGAGTGATACAGTTTGTTATAACTGCATCTTGTCTTTACATTCCTGTTAGGTCCCATAGAGAAAGAGAATGTTTGCCCTAGGCAGACATCTAGAAATGTAGGGATGGCTTTTAAGTCTTTCTCATTATTTTTTGCTGCGATTGTTTTATTTTTCCGAAATTATTTCATTTATTTTTTAATAAATTTCATGGCTGTCTTTTCTTTTATTTGTTGAATTTAAGTTTTCGTTTTTCTCTTTTATTTATTTTTTTTTTTTTGCATTTCTGTTTTCATTTAAACACATGAAAGACACTAAAAGAACGTTATCGTTCGCATGGATTGACTAGCCAAAGCTGAAAGCCAGACGAGATCATTATTAGACCTTTATTCACAATCATGGAAACATAGGCTAGGCTGACATATAGAAAGGCGGTACAAGACATGGAAAAACAAAGCGAAAGACATGTAGAAGCAGTCTTTTAACAAAAGTCATCTCAGGGCGATACATTTTTATATTTTCTTTATAGAGGAAGAGAGGGCGGCTTTTATAAACTACATAGTCCCTCTTGGAGGTATTAGGTTGATGCGGTTGATGCTAAAATTGAATTACTGTAGATTGGAGCGTGCAGGGGAAAAATTGACATGGCTGTAAGTAAATTGGGCGAAGTGATCAGTGTTGGGCTTCGTGGATGACACAGAGTTAAAATAACACGAGTGAAGTAGGTGGGTAGATCGTATATTAGACAACCGACGAGAACAATGAAGCATGAACCATTTTAATACATGGTAGAGAGACACGAATGTCAGTTCGTAGAAACAGTAGAATTGAGAGAATTTGCTATTGTGATAGTGATAAATGTCTATAAAACGGTGTGTGCAAAGCAGCTGAGTTGCTGATTTTACTGTCTTCTAGAAAGTTTTCTTTAAATTATAAAGAGGATATCATACGATAGTTATCTCATTTTACTTACTAAGTCTAAGTACGCCATCTCCAAGACCGTTACGTGTAGTTGCTCATCGGTAGGGTAAAAATACTATTATACTAGCTACGTCAACTTTTGCGCGACTTCTAGATGGATGTTCATAGTTTGCTAAAAGGAACATTCTTTTAGGATGCATGGGTTTGAACCACAAACTACGTTAATTAACTCGTTCTAAACATTAGTTCAGTTCTGCTCAAAGAAACTCAGCTATGTTGATCCTAGTTGATGTTTAGATGTTTGGCAAAAAGAGGGAACAAATCCACTATAACTATCTAGTTTTAAGCGTCAACGGCAAACCTCCAACGAAGTCTCTCAACCCTGTAGAAATTGCAGCCAGATATCTCTCAGATCACTTCTTACTATTTTAAATAAGGTAACATTTTAAAGGCAAATGACTTGACAATATTTCGTCTACAGTGAGGAAAAAAACTGAGTACTTAAAACTGAAAGGAGAATGGTATGGATTACTGGAGATTGAAACATACCAAAATGCCACTTCGAGTCTTTTTTCTTTCTCGTTATTGTTGCGTTGCTGATCTTAAAAGGATTTTTTAAATAGAATATGTAATCCGAAAGAATGCTGGTTGGTTGACAGAGAGGAGGAAAGGATAAAATTGATTCGTGCTGAAACCGCTGATTGAAAAGTGGTATTGGTGACACTAGTCTAGTAGGTGCAACAGTAAATTATGCAGAGCAGCAGAAGAGGTATCAGAAAATAAAAATGTGTGCGGGTACACATACATACATACATACATACATACATACATACACACGTACATAAAAGATGCCCATAAATTACCATTATAACTTTTTAAATTCTGAACAAAATATAAGAATAACTCAGCAGGTGGCGTGCATACAGTGGAGCTCTCTAGGATTTATTCTGCGGCTTCTAATTAAACTTTGTTATCCTACGTTTTCCTATAAACTTTGTTCATTCTCTCTGTCTCTGTGTCTGACTATCTGTCTTTCTGTCTGTCTGTCTGTCTCTCTCTCTCTCTCTCTCTCTCTCTCTCTCTCTCTCTCTCTCTCTCTCTCTCTCTCTCTCTCTCTCTCTACGTACACACACACATATATGTGTACATATATGAGGTATAGGAAATGAAGATGTACCTCACTCAGCATCGCAAGTCCAAGACCCCACTTCTAAGACACAACATTTCAATAACAGATGCGACCAGGAGTGTGATCGTCAAATCAGCAATGATTCTGCTAACACCACACATTCTATGCGCCCTAAAAGCAAAGCAAAAAAAAAAAAGATAATAATAATAAATTACAGAACTGGCGAATTTTGATTGTTCTTGGTGCTCGTAATACCACAGTTGCCTTAACGAAATCTTTGCCGTCTGTTTGTTCCTTCCTAACAGATTTTCAGGTTACTCTCTCTTGGATAAAGGAATCAATTCGGCCAAAATATTCCTGCACGTCAAATTTTATCACGAAAAATATTACACCACGTAAGTTCCCCTCGCTAATTTTTTAAACGTTTTAAAATACATGAAGTAAGATGGATGAATATCTTGGTATTTTTACATGAATGTCCTTCTCCCATGCCATTTACATACGCATGTAAATACACATAATTAAGGACATTATTGTAAGGTTATTAACACTCCTAAGCTTATCTATCCTTCGATAGGTTTTCTTTTTCCTCCTGTGGGATATCCAAACGAATCGTTTCCTCAGCTAGCAGCTGTAATAGGATTGCTGGTTTACTCAATGACTTCCCAACTTATACATTACTTGTACAAGCGTACGCTTCTGCTTGTAGCAGAGACCTGCTTATCATGTCTATAGCCTTTCACGCATAAACCCACACGCGCACACACATACATACACATTCACTCATACGCACACGCAACACACATACTCAAACACACTCATACACACACATTCACACGCATGCACACATACACACACATACTCACGTACTCAAAAGTACACATACACGCGTACATGTATACGTAAACCAAATGCAGAATCTTACACACTTCCTCATTACTGTAAGAAACTTGCTGTCTCCCTTCTTGTTGCTAAAACATGTTGATCTAATATGACAGTAATTCTTATATAGCTAGCTTCCTACTTTTTTTCTGTCCGATTCATTTCTTGATGCAGTCTTATTTATTGCAATGTTATTTAATTATATTTTCAAACTCAATTATATTCCAATCGAGAGTAAATTCACAAAGACAAATTGCTACATTATTCATCAGGCTTCAAAATCTCATGGAATATGTATGAGGATGCTTGCCTTTCTCAAGAGTCTCCTGTAATAGAAACATATGGTTGGCATTATGAAACCTGCAATATGCCAATTTACCTTTTACATTTCTCGTTAAAATAATAATAGCTCCGATGCAATCATTTTCTTTTTTCGTAGAACTTCTTAACTCGCAAATATCTAAGATCGCTTTAAAGTTTCATAATGTACTTCAACTCTCAATAACTATTAGGCAATACGACACAGCATGTATGGACTGTTAATTTGTCATACATCTGAGACAGAGAATTTGACAGAGGAAAATGATACTTTTTTTTCCCCCAGAACCCGCTTTCGGATATATTTTCAACTTTACAACATTCTTCATGCTAGAACTAATAAAATCTTTCAGATTATTTGAACAGCTAAGACTAGTAGCCATAGCTCTATCAAATTACATCCTTCCATCATAAAAATTAGAAATGCATTGTCTGATGTAGCATTTGATTAATGGTGTGTATAAAAAGTATAGTTGATTGCAGTAAGACCGTCTTAGATTATGAATCAGAGCTCGAAACTACGCTTAAAAACTACAACTGCAACAACAACAACAACAACAACAAAAGCACCAACAATAGCAGAAACAGTAACAACTCCTTAAATTAAATTAGTTTGGTATTATTGTTCATTCAAAGGATTTGTACTCGAGTCTCAGAGAAACCGCTATTTCTCTTCAATAAACTAAGACCCCTGTTGAGGTATGTGTTGTTAGAATACGAGTATTGGATCAGCGTGTTAGATTACAGTAAGAGTGTATATCGCATTGGCAATGGATCTTTAAATTCATACCCGTAGCAATCGTTTTGATACAGAAATAACTGTAATGTGACGTGTATTTTGAAATAAGATAGGCTTTTAAAAGACAAAGCAGTTAATAATTCACTAATGAAACGTTGTATTTCCGTCTACCAAATCAACTCATAAGGCTTTAGTTAGCCCGGAGCAATAGTAGAAGACACTCGCTCAAGTTGCCACGCAGTGGGACCGAACTCAGAACCATGTAGTCGGGAAGCAAGCTTCTTAACACAGAGACACACATACGCCTATGTAGACACACAAACGTAGACATATGCAAACTTATATTTATAACAGAAGGAAGGTCATTCTACGTGGCTTTTGTATCTATAAGAAATGAAAGCGAGATTAAGCTCAATTCATACTCAACTCTTCTTTAAACATGGAAAGACACTCCAAGCAACGTAGAAATGGGTACATAAAATGATGAGGTAGCCACGGCTGGAGATTCTTGACTGTAGGAATGATCAACGAGAATTACTTGGAACAAGCAACAAAAAAAGCAACAAAACACACACACCTATTTTAAAAGATTTTAGAACTAATTTAATGCAAAATAAATTGAACATTCGAAATAAATCATCGCAATAGAATTGTAGCTTCTCCTCTGTAGACACACACACAGACACAGACATTTTACACACACTCACACATAACAATGCATACGCATAACAACACATGTATATATGTAAGTATAGGAGGATTGCACATAGGTTAAATGAGCTATATTAAGTCCTTCAATTGAAGTGAATTTTGATAGAAATTCTCTCGAGTAATCTACTTGAAACTGCATATATTGATTTTAATGCAATACTTAATTACACATACCTAATTCATACAAAAAATAAGTGTATATATATATATATATATATATATAT
>NC_068990.1:38705907-38710145 GCF_001194135.2 Octopus bimaculoides | reverse complement strand
TATGCATATTTTTTAAACTTCATCTGCTTATTAAATTACATTAAGTTTTCCCATCCGCCATCTTCTGCTTTCTTTCTCCCCATCTCTTTTGTCCAACATCCTCTTCCTTCGTGTTCTTGTGCGGTTGGATGGAGTATCAAGGAGGCAGGTTGGTTGAGAAAGCGATTGATGTGGGGGGGGGAGGTGATGAGGCTGGGTGGATGAGTTGATGAGTTGAGGTTGTAATAAATCAATTTATCGGTGAAGAGCGTCAAACGCTTTTACATCTCTCTCTCCCTCTTTTTACTTCTAATCCTCTATTATCTCCCTACTTCCCTCAATCCACTCAATTATTTTCTTGTCGTTTTCTTTCTTTATTCAACCCGTCCTTTCTTCTACCTTATTTCTTCTTCTTCGCTTTATCTTGTTTCCACTTTTCTTCTCTAACATGTGAATATGTGTACATGTCAGTGTGTGTATATACGTCTATATTTTCTATGTATGTGTGGCTATATGTCTGCATGTGTATATGTAGTAGATTTCTCCTCTGCCAGTCAGTTTGAATTTTATTCTATTTTATTTTTATAAAAAACAAACAATAAAAATAAGAATCAGTGAAGGCGGGAACGGTGATAAAAATTATAACAAAGTAATAAAGAGCAACAATAAATAGCAGTTCAAAAAATATTTTAAAAATCTAATATAAAACACCAAAGACAACAAAGATAATGAAGATGACGATAATGTCGGTGACGACAGCAACGATTTAACAAATGAGTGAAGAACCCTCGCCTGGAGAATGTCTAAATAAACAAGTTGCATCAACAGGAATAGTAAATGAGGAAGAAAAAGAACATTAATTTTTTCTGAAAAAATAATACAAAGTATAAAATTTAAAAAATATAGAAAAGTAAAAAATAAAGAACAAATATTCAAAAGCTAATAAAATAAAAGAAAGGAATGAAATAAAAGGAGGCTGAAATAAAAAAAAAGAGTTACAATAAAATAAAATAAAAATTCCGAAGACAGTCTAAACAAATAATTATAATGTAGGAGAAAAATATAAAATAAGAAGTATGATATAAAAGAAAGAAAACGAGATAGAATATAATCACGAAAAAAAGAAAACAAATGCTGAAGGAATACAATAAAAATTTAAGTAGAATATAGAAACAAAAATTACAAACAAAATGCAGGCGATATGGCGAATTGCCTGAAAAACAAAATGGCCGACTTTACGCCTAAAAGGCAAACTTCAATAAAGAATAGCTGTGATTTAGCCATTAAAATGAAGCAGGGATTAATTGCAGAAACAAAAGACGTCCTTATTCCTAGACGAGAATTTAATTGGATGAATTATGAAACAAAGATAACAAAAATATATTTAAAAAATAAAAAACGCTAATAATATAATCAAAGAAAATAATAAAGAAAGAAATATGATGAGACTTATTAGGAATTTTTCTGATAAATTTTTAGATAATGATTTCTTTTTTGTTATTTGTAAATATATTTGGTGTCTTATTTATTATGTGCGGAATTTTGTAATCCATTGTAAATTTAATATAATTCTATCGCTGCCGAATTTTCCAGTACGTGTAGTTTTCAGCGTATGCATAATTTGCGTTTGCGTGCATGTGTGCGTTTGTGTGTACACGTCCGTATATATATACTGCATACATACACACACGTACACATACAAACTAACAAACATTCACGCTGAGAAAATGCGTACATATACATGTATATGTATATGAATATATAAACGAGTATGTATATATACATATATGTATAAACACATAATCATATGTAAATATGAAAAGAGAGGGGAAGAAAGCCACCAAACCACATATAGACATACGCAATGTAAAATCATTCAAGAAACTAGCTCCCCGAATATATGAGTATACATATTTTCTTTTGACCTCAGTATTTTAAATTTACAGAGAAATGTGATTGCTGTCAGACAAATGCACTAAATCCCGTATAATCAGATCTGTATTTGAAACATTGTGTAACCGGAAAGATAAATGTAAATCATTTAGTCCCTTGCTCTGCCTTCTGTCATTTATTTCCTTTGAAAGAACAGATGACAGCGAATTTTTGATCCCTTAATTAGCAAGCCATGTACCGCGATAACCAATTATTTTTTCATGACGCAACTTTCTTCCATCACATCATCTTTGATGCGTTCCACACCTCAAGCCCTTTACTATGATTCTTTGATTCTTTCTTTCCCAAAACGGATTCTCTTTTAGATCAGTCTCATTTCCTAATACATCTCTAATAACCTTCACGGGTTCAAAACTAAAAACAATTACTTGAATATCATCAGTGTGGTGGGGTGGGACAGTTACTGTATACGTTTTATTCCGATGAGACAAGGCAATACTTGTAGCTGCTTAGACTAAAGTAGACAAAAACCTACGGGCATTACACAAATTCCTTCGATTCTCAGATTATATCTGTTATTAGTTAAATCATCGACCAGCGAGGTTGATTAGCGGAGTTGATAAAACGTCAGACAAAATGCATCACAATAATTATTGCGGATCATTACGGTTTTAACTCCATATTCTACTGAGGTCGATTTTGCTTTTCAATTCATCGGGGTCGATTTAATAAAGTATCATTCATTTACTGCAATGGATTTCAATGAATAACGTTTTCCTCATGTCTCAAGCGTTTCACCCATATTACCAAAACATTATTCATACCAGAGACCAATACATCAAAATGCACTAAATAACCTCAAAAGTTTAGGAAGAACTCTATAAATACACGGTCAATTCACTGTTTACAGTATAGAGTTAATCCTACATATGGTACTGGATTACATGCGACTTCATGATGATTTTGGTAAGTGCTTTGAGGTTAGGCGTCACTTCAAACTTGGTATATATTATGAGATTAGGAGTTTCGCTTTGTTCCTTACTTCAAATACAAATGATAATTATGATGCTATGATGTCTAAAATGCCATTGCAGACAGACAGATGGTGGGTTCGTGCTAGAACCCTGAACATTGATGTTCAAAACATGTATCTACATCTATGTTCTCCCATGTATACTTCAATTGTTAAACATGGTGAATAACTATTTAAAGGATATCTGGCAGTTCATCTATCGCTCAGTGGATCGTCATTGAACTTATGGCAGGAACAGAGATGAATGCTATGGGAGGAGATATTTCTTAGTGGTTGGGGCAGCGGCAGAGGTGGGCAGTGTGACCATAATGGTGGCGATGGTATTAGAAACGATTTTAGGGTTCAAGAAGAATTGGACGGTAATATTAATGCCAAAGATGTCGAGAGCTGAGATGATGGTAGTGCCAGGACTGTTGTGTGTTGGTATGAAGATGCTTGTTTTTAATATTGTGAAAGAAATGAAGAGTATATACACATGAATGAGCTTGAGGAATGGAATAAGATAAAGGCAGAGAAAAGAGAGATAGACATTGAGAGCCAAATGGAATAAAATACAAAAAACAGAATATTGCTCATTAACTGGGGATATGTTGGATGAAAACACGGAACCATTCGAAACGAAGACAACAGTATAAGACAAGAAATTAATGCATGCAAGATTTCACGGCTCTAGAATCACCCCTTCCTAAACAGCCTATGAACATTTCAACCCAATCTCGTAGATGCATATATTGGTGGATGGTTAAGAAGGTCGTTTTACAACCATGTGGTTTCAAGTTCAGTTCCACTGTACCGTATCGTGTCAAGCAGTGTCTTCTGGAATCTAAATTTGGTAGACAGAAATTCTGTGGAAGTTACTCGTTTATATATATATATATATATATATATATATATGTGTGTGTGTGTGTGTGTGTGTGTGTGTGTGTGTGTGTGTGAGTAAAAATAAACACAAAAAAAGGGGTTTTGTATGATCGTGTATAGAGGAATATTTTATTTTATTTAAAAGAGTTCCAACACTGTCTGTTTTTTATGTTTTATTTATATTCTTGTAAAATTAATGTGGGATATAGAATATGGAATATATAAAATAAAAATGGATGGTACAATGAAATGAAGTATTGAATGTCTTATTGACATTCAATACTTCATTTCGTTGTACCATCCATTTTTATATTATATGTTATATTATATATTCCATATTCTATATCCCACATTAATTTTACAAGAATATAAATAATACAAAAAAAACAGTGATGGAACTCTTTTAAATAAAATAATATATATATATAGGCTTGTGTGTGTGTGTGTGTGTTTGTGTGTGTGTGATCGTGCT
>NC_068990.1:38703935-38705897 GCF_001194135.2 Octopus bimaculoides | reverse complement strand
TGTGTGTGTGTGTGTGTGTGTGTGTGTGTGTGTGTGTGTGTCTGGTTGTGTGCATATGTATATTTATCTTTCTGCATGTGTTTGTCCCTCCACTATTGCTTGACAATTTGTGTCACTGAGCGATTCGGAAAAAGAAACCGACAAAACGAGTACCATACTTAAAAGTATATCCCTAGGTCGATTTTTTTCCACTGACCTCTTCAAAGTGGTGCTCTAGCATAACCGCTATCCAGTGGCTAAGACAAATAAAATATTGTTTATGTTGAAATGTGAGAGCATATTTACGTATATTTATATCTTCCTTTCTTTCTAGCTATATGTCCGTCGGTGTGCATTGATAGATGTATGTATATACAGACAAAACCAATGGCCTGAGGTTAGAGTGTTTGTCTCATGATTATCAAATTACTGGTTCACTTCTTGGATCGAGTGTCACGCTGTTTCTTTGAGCTAGGCGCTACTTACGTGCTCTCGCCACTCTTTGAATAGATACGTTATTCAAGCCAATGATCTTTAAAAGGGAGCATCCCGAAGCAATGGCAGTCAACGCAACATCTCTCTGGTTGCCACATCCTGATGTGTGTCAAGAGTTATGGTGCCGAGAGGGTGGATGAGTGTTTCTGCTCGCCACTACACAAGCATTATGACAATCAAAGAAAGCATGATACACATTATCAATTCATATCCGCTCTTGCGTGCAACGAATGGCTAGTCTTATACATAGATACCTATATGCCTGCCTACAAATATATATATATATATATATATATATATACATATATATATATGTATATGTATGTATATATATGCGTGTATATATGTATGTTTGTACGTATATATACAGATGTATGGATATACATACATATCCGTTTTATGTGACCTGAGAAAATGTTGTATGTATAGAATTACAGTCGCAGAATACGTACTAGCTTACGTATATGCATGTAAACAAAGTGGATGCGCTGCATGTCTAATGTGAAAGTACATGTTTGTGCCATGTGGTCTTCCTGTTGTGTGTGACGTAAAAATGATTGCACTCGTCGCTTTCTGTATGTATGTCTAAAACATTGAAAACTAAGTTCAGAAGCTCGTACTAGCAGAGAATTTGAACCACTAGGAATGAAAAGAATTATAAGAAGCTCAAGCAATTTTACATCTTTGTAAGTAAAGTAGATGGCAATAGAAAACTACAAAACGTTTGAGTTTTATGATTACGTGAATATATATCTATGGTTGTATCTGCATGTATACGTTGTATTACCACTATATATACGCATGCGCGAGAGCATTTCTATAAATCCATACATATAATGTACACATATATATGTGAATATATGTTTATGAGTGTATGTATATGTTTATATGTATATTTATATATATATGCTTGCACATATATGTTACGTGTGTGTTTGCGCGCGTGTGTGTGTAATTACGTTTGCGCATGTGTACGAACGCCTGCGCAAGTGTCATAGCACTTGTGCGTATATGCGCTTATTTTCGTGAAAAAATTTGCTACACATTTCCATATATGTGAGTGTTTGCGTGTGTTGTATGAATTTTTTATGTCTCAGTTTTGGTATATAATTACATGCATCGCTTTGTCATGGTATGTATATTTCTACGTCAGAGAGTGTTTATATTCATTTACGTCCATGTATGTATATATATATATATATATGTGTGTATGTCCGTACGTATGTGCGAACCTACGTACTCATACATGTATGTACGTATATATGTTTTTATATATGTTGATAGCGTTTCTTTTATATTAATGTATTCATCAGTCAGGCCATCTGAATTGATGTAAACATTTATACATTAGATTATTTTTCCAGCCATTAAACTTACGGTGACCTTACGAGGTCAAACACTGTCAAATAAATATGTAATTGACTCTGCGTATATGTATATATATGTAGGTGTATATATATGTATATATATATATATATATATATATAT
>NC_068990.1:38702591-38703735 GCF_001194135.2 Octopus bimaculoides | reverse complement strand
TGTATATATATATATATATATATTATATAAAAATTATATAGTGAATGTATATATATGTATATATAATATATGTATATGTATGCATGTGTATGTGTGTATAAATATATACACAGAAACAGACATGCACACATTTGTATGAACACACACATGTGGATCTGAGTGTATATATATCTATACATATCTATTAAATATACATATTGCATATAATATATATATATATATATATATATATATATATATAGTATGTGTATATATACATATATACTTATACACACACACACACACACACACATATATATATACACACGCAAACACACACACACATATGAATACATCTGTCATATGATGCATCTGTCATATGGGCCAACATTTTCCTGTCATGCACTGATATTTATCATATTAGATTTGCATAATCATACATTTATCTGTCTAGCTATCTAAACAACTCTCACTTCTTTTTATCTATCTCTACTCCTCTATTTACTCAATCGTCCAGCTGAAAAAGCTATCATTCAGTCTTTGTATGTTTCTATCTGTCTATCTCCCTTTCTCTCTCCCTTTTTCTCTCTTTTTCTTTCTCTCTCGTTTTCTCTCTCTCTCTCTCTCACTCTCTCTCTCTCTCTCTCTCTCTCTCTCTCTCTCTCTCTCTCTCTCTCTCTCTCTCTCTCCCTCTCTGTCGCTCCCAACGTATCTGTCTGTCTATTTAACGTCTGCTAGTCTGTCTGTCTGTTTACCTGTCGTCTGCCATCTGTATGGAACTTGCCGCAAACGCGTTTTTTTGCTTTTGTCTCTTTCTAGCAATCGAGACATGTCTTTATTTCTGATACTGTCTATCGGGTCATAAAGTCTCTCTCTCTCACTACCATTTTATATACATCTATACGCAAATAGGTTTATATGTCTATGTATATACACTATAATGTGAATAGACGTGTAAGTGTGTCATAAATTGCGCGTGCTCTTCTCAGTGCGTACATGTGTATATAACGGAATATATATATACACGCCCACATCTCATATATATATGAATGTATATATATGCATATACATATACATACACAAACACACACACACGCACATATATATATATATATATATAAACATGAATGTATATATATATATATATATATATATATATATATAT
>NC_068990.1:38696236-38701500 GCF_001194135.2 Octopus bimaculoides | reverse complement strand
GTGATACGGATAGCGTTATTGCACGCTCGGGAAAGGATGGAGAGAGAGTATGATGTTTCGGGCGGATCCCTTCGTCGGAAAGACAGAAAGTTCGGAGAATGGAAAAACGGAGGAAGAGGAAAATGGCACCGATGCCCACGAGGTTACATTGTGAAATATATATATATATATATATATATATATATATATATATGTGTGCGTGTTTCTGTGTATTTATGTCATTATTTAGTTTTATTATCAGATTTTTCAACAGAGAAAGAACCAGTTTCTAACGTAGATCCAATGCTCCTTCGTTGGAATTTCAACATCCATAACAGGGTATTTTTGTATGCGTGTATATATGTATAAGTGCAAATTTGTATGTTTTCTTTTATCTATGTCTTCTCATGCATATACTTGCAGAACTAGAAATGCTCATATATTTAAATGATAAACTTCTGGATAGTTTTACAGAATTTTACAGTTCCTGTAATGGATTAGATCTGTAGCCTTCAGATCAGCATTCTCCGTTCTGGTTTGGTATTTAAGGAATGTGTTACATATCCCAGATATCCAATAATTACAGGTATACACCTGAACTTGTAATCTGGATTGAATAACTACAGATTTGTATATGTATGTATGTATGTATGTATGTATGTATGTATGTACGTATGTATGTATGTATATAGGTAGGTAGATAGGTAGGTAGCTAGGTAGGCATGCAGGCAAGGAAGCAAGCAGGTGGATATGTAGGTAGGTAGGCAAGCAGGCATGTATGTATGCATGTAGGTAGGTAGGTAGGTAGGTAGGTAGGTAGGTAGGTAGGTAGGTAGGTAGGAAGGTACGTACGTACGTACGTATTATGTACTCTTCTGTTTTTTATCATTTGTATTCATTCACTGATGACGGAGCTGGTTTCTAACAAAGATACGAAGCCCCATCGTTTGAATGTAGATAACTACGTGTATGCCAATGTCTTTCTATCTTTTACTCTTCCAGTTGCAGATTGTATTTGTAGTATGCGGGTCTGCTGGTTAATTTCTTTTTCTGAAAACCCTTGCTTATACAAATTGTCACATAGGCATTTCATTACATTAACAAGTGCTTGAATTATGACTGGTATGAATGTGAATTTAAAATCTGGATATAGAAACTTATTGTTTGGACGCAGTTGTCTGAAGTTATCCTCTTTCTCTTTCATTTTTAGAGGGATGTTCATTAAGCTAGGCAGCTAATTTTTCCGACGGTACATACTTTCGCTCCACTTATTTCTTTACTGCCCACAAGGGGCTACACACAGAGGGAACAAACAAGGACAGACAAACGGATTAAGTCGATTATATCGACCCCAGTGGGTAACTGGTACTTATTTAATCGACCCCGAAAAGGTGAAAAGCAAAGTCGACCTCGGCAGAATTTGAACTCAGAACGCAGCGGCAGACGAAATACCGCTAAGCATTTCACCCGGCGTGGTAACGTTTCTTCCAGCTCGCCGCCTTATCAGAGAGTGGACAAACAAAGACAGACAAATGTATTAGGTCGATTATATCGACCCCAGTGCGTAATTGGTACTTAATTTATCGACCCCGAAAGGATAAAAGGCAAAGTCGACCTCGACGGAATTTGAACTCAGAACGTAACGGCAGACAATATACCGCTAAGCATTTTGCCCGGCGCGCTAATGTTTCTGCCAGCTCACCGCCTTACTTTCTTTCCTCTATCTCATGTTTTCTCTCCTCTGTCTCAAACAATAGCATCCAGCCTGTTATTTTTTATGGAAATGCTCCACCAGTTTTCACTGTACTGATGTTTGAGTATGTCTTCAATAACAGGGCGATACTTTTATCTTTTATTTGTTTCGGTAATTAGACTGCGCCCATGCTGGGGCATCACCTTGCATTTTTAGCCGAATGAATCCACCTCAATACTTACTTTCAAAGCCTGGTGCTTATACTGTCCGTCTCTTTGGCCGAACAGCTAAATTACGGGGATGCAAACAAACCTATACTGGTTAACAAGAGGTGATGGGGTGACAAACACCGACAAAAAGACACACACACATTCATACACGCATGCATACATACATACATACATACATGCATACATACATACATACATACATGCATACATGTATATATGACAGTCTTCTCACAGTTTCCGTCTAACAAATACACTCACAAGGCTTCGGTCAGCCCGATGCTACTGCAGAAAACACTTGTCTAACGTGCCATGCAGTGGAACTCAACCCGGAATCATGTGGTTGGGAAACAAGCTTCTTACTACACAGTCACTAAACCATGCCATGTGTCGCAAGGTAGGGTACTGCCCTGATGACATCTTGGTGGCAGCTACTTATCACATGTGGGATATCTTCCGCACAATATGAACTAATCTACATTTTCTGCTATATCTTGGAATTCGAGTAACTTCACTATCTCTTTTTCAAAGATTCTAAATACATAGCCGTCGCAGTGTGATGTAATGTAGCAATGCCTTGTCCCAGAGAGGCTACGCTTAATGTCGATATTATTGTTTTGTTCAGGTCTTGGGGGAAACATACCCTTAGTGTCTGTGTTTGTTCCCTCAGCCACCACCACCGCTTGACAAACAGTGACGGTGTTTGACGTCCAGTAACTTAGCGGCTCGGTAAAATATTTGATAGAATAAGTACCAGGCTTAAAAAATAAGCGCTAAGGTCGATTCATTCGATTCAAGGCGATTCCCCAGCATGGCCGCAGCTAATGCCTGAAATAAGTAAAGGTAAAATGTAAAAGATCGATACGCACACACACACACATACACATTGATATGTATGCATGTATGTTTGTAAGCATGTATGTATATTAGTATGTATGCATTTACCTTTCTGTGGTGTGCAGAAATAATGGTCTAGATCTATTTGAACGCATTTACTTATACAATCATGCACGCTATACACTAACACACGTGCACTCGGCAGCTCAGAAGCCACAATTTACATTACCATTCACTTTCCTACGTATATATATATATATATCTATTCATATCTCCCCGTACTCACACACACGCATTTACTTATGATTACATTAACACTCCTCTTTACATATCAACATAGACATGCACACAATTACGTTAGACACGCATACTGACAGACGCATAAGGTCTTTTTTAATCAGTAACACATCCACATTCGTGCACAAACATACATATTCGAAATTCCTTTACACGCACACACAAGAAGCACTGAAATCCAACTAACTATATTTAAGCATATTGGCATATCCATATGTAAGTGTAGAAATACATTGGCGTGTCTACACATACACACATACATTACACATTACTAAAACATCAGTCCATCATCATTGATCACAGATCGTTAATTCCAAAGAGACCATTACGTTGACTACATATTAAAATGGACTAAGGCGAATATTCTACGTTAACCAGAATGTAAAAAAGACCATCCATGGAAAAACTCTCCTGCAAAAGATAACTTTTAATCAGAACATTGCGTTTCCTACGCTGTATTTTGTTCTTTTTATATACGATCGAATATATTTGTTCGTTACTCACTTCCTGCTGTTGTACAGTGTGGTTACTGTTGTTAATCGTAATGTGCGTATATATATATTTTTTTAATTATGTATATTTTTTGTAGTTATCGCTGTAGATGTTGTTGTTTTAGAGGTTGTGATTGTTGCGGTTATATTTTACTGGTGCCAATGTTTTTCTTGATTTTGCTGTTCTTCAATTTCAGAATTATCAATTTTTTTCAAAACTTGTTTATGTATGTATGTATGTATATATGTATACATGCATGTACGAATGAGTAAATGAATGAATAAATGAATGTACGCATGTATACATGTCTATATGTATGCATGTATGTATGAATCTATGCTACCATGTAAGTATATGTATAGGTATTACGCATTTAATTGTATATACATTTTTTTCCCTGTCCAATTACGTATATTTCCCAGATATTTTCTAATTGGTGGTCACTGAAGAGATTAAAGTAATGCATATATTTATCATCCAGTGTTTATGTATATATATATATATATATATATATATATATATATATATATATATATATATATATATATATATATAGATATATATATATATACATGCACACACACACATACACATATAAATATATACATATATACTTTTGTGTCTATACCTATCGTTCTATCTTTGTCTATCACTCAATCTAACCATCTATGTAGGTTAATCTCTCTCGGTCTGTCTCTAACTTTCGCTGTCTCTAACTCTCGCTGTCTCTCTCTCTCTCCCGCCTTCTCTCTTTCTCTCACTCTTACTCTCACTCCCTCTCTCTCTCTCTCTCTCTCTCTCTCTCTCTCTCTTTCTCTGTATATATATATATATATATATAATGTAGAATGAGGCGCACGCATATATACACTACTGCACATAACTGTAAAATCCTTTCCATTCCTAGAATTTAGGATATCCAAATAATGTTAGTATTAATTATGATGTCGACGGTGACGATAATGAAGACGATGTTAACGACAACGATGATGATGGTGATGATGATAATGACGACGACGACGACGACAGCAACGATACTAGCAATAATAATAATAATAATAATAATAATAATAATAATAATAATAATAATAAGAAGAAGAAGAAGAAGAAGAAGAAGAAGAAGAAGAAGAAGAAGAAGAAGAAGAAGAAGAAGAAGAAATAATAGCAACAGCTGCAAGAACAACAATAAATCTGAACATAATGGAAGAAAAAGAAGAAAAAGAAAAAGCATAAAAGAAGCGATATGCAAGGAAGAAGAAGAAGAAGAAGAAGAAGAAGAAGAAGAAGAAGAAGAAGAAGAAGAAGAAGAAGAGTAGCATAACTGAACTCTCACCAAATGGAACTCAGTTTTCTTTATTTTCTCATCAGCTGCTTTATTTATTTGTTTACTCATTTCCTCTCTTTTGAATAATGATAATTTTTCAGATGATCTCCGTTGATTACTTCTTAGTAATTAGTTGTGTAACACAATTACCACCGACACTGATATTACCATCACAACCAGTACCACCACCGCCACGACCACCACGACCACCACCATCACCACCACCACCACCAATCACCATCACCAATCACCACCATCATCATCATCATCATCATCATCATCATCATCATCATCATCATCATCATCATCATCATAGTCATCGTCATCTTAGTGTCAACAGCAAAAACACCCTGAACATATTAGAGATGTTTAACAGCGAGGGGTCTCTGCTTTCTCTTTCTCTCACTTCATATAT
>NC_068990.1:38695254-38696140 GCF_001194135.2 Octopus bimaculoides | reverse complement strand
TATATATATATATATATGTTTATATATCTATATATATATATCAATATTTTATATCATTATGCATATTCTGGTCTATGAGAAAACGTGGAGAAATAAGAAAGTGGGTGTAAACGATGAATTGAGAGACGAAAAGGTGAATGAATAAAAGGATAAAGATAGAAAAAGAAAGAGCTGCGTCCCATGTGTCCCTCGAAATCATAATTAACCTAGCTGGAGTAGATTGATTTCAACGGCCAGAAGGCCAAAGTCTATGAGACAGCTGCTCAATCCGGAGAAAGTATTTTTCTCCTCATAGACTAAGGAAACTTGTCCATGTGCTTATACTTACTATCAATTATGGAATTAAGTAGTGTGGGTGAATTCGGGGATCTATGATGAATATGCGATATTTCAGCGGTGTTTGTGTTGTGTTCTTGAGCAAGACAATTTATTTCACGTTGCTTCAGTTCACTCAGCAGTAGAAAGGAGTTGCGACGTCACAAGTCCCAAGCTGTATCGGCCTTTGCATCTTCCTCGGATAACATCGGTGGCGTGGAGAGGGGTGGCTCGTATGCATGGCCGACTACTTGTCTTCCAGAAACAACTTTGCCCTGACTTGTGCGTCGGAGGGTAACTTTCTATGTGCAATTCCATGCTCATTCACGGCCGAACGCAGTCTTTTATGTAAGAAATGTACACACACACACACACACACACACACACACACACACACACACACACACACATGACTACCTTCTTCTATGTGCTATTTGAAAGTATATATATATATGGTGGAGAATTTACCTACAAACTTATTTTTCTACATGTTTCATTAAAGGATATAAGATGTACCAGTCATAAATAAACTTTATATAGAAGCAGATTCTGGTGTGGAATGGAGCCAGAT
>NC_068990.1:38693155-38693993 GCF_001194135.2 Octopus bimaculoides | reverse complement strand
ATATATATATATATATATATATAGTTTTAGACAAAACAACCAAAGTCCATGAACTTATCCATGAAAATCCACACTCACATATAGAAAAATAAATAAGTAAATGCACGATAAATAAGTATAATATAATTATATGCGCAAATATGCGCACATATGATAAGAGTAAAGAAAAGTATTAACATTTGAGCACCACACCTCACGACTGTGAAAATAGAAACGTTCCTTAAATTTAAAAAAAAACATTGTAGTGATTTAATACATTCATAATATACTGATATGAAACTTATTGAACTTCTTCATTCGTATGATATTTATTCCATCAAAATTTATCGAGTATTTGAACATTATTTATATCTTATAGCTATGAAACTTATGCAACATCTAAAGTTTCATCATATAATTTTGTTAAGAACATTTCATTTTTGAGCATATATTCACTACCTTCCTTCTAAAACTTCACCTTATTTTATCTGTTGTCGTTGGCACTCCATCGTTTACGACATCGAGGGTTCCAGTTGATCCATCAACGGAACAGCCTGCTCGTGAAATTAACGTGCAAGTGGCTGAGCACTCCATAGACACGTGCACCTTTAACGTAGTTCTCGGGGATATTCAGCGTGACAGTGTGACAAGGCTGACCCTTTGAATTACAGGCACAACAGAAACAGGAAGTAAGAGTAAGAGAAAGTTGTGGTGGAAGAATACAGCAGGGTTCGCCACCATCTCCTGCCGGAGTCTTGCGCCTCTACTTATTTTATCTATTCAATATTGAAAATGAATATTGAAACCGGTATAATATTTGAATAAATGAAGGATTATAAAAATTCTACAATCCGTTTTA
>NC_068990.1:38687969-38690469 GCF_001194135.2 Octopus bimaculoides | reverse complement strand
ACTATTATCTTATTCTTTTATTGTCGTTGCGCAGATGTACTACGTTGTAAGCCCTTGTTCACAACCACTGAACTAAGGTAACACCCTTATTTTCTGACCACCATCCGGAGTATTCGAGCGGTTCCAAGTAGTGATGTTTTCTGCAGGTGCAGCGCTTATTTGTTCCATGTACTTCACTAGATTTTTACACTGTTCCCAGGGCTCTGACATTTGTTGGTACTACTACCATCTTTTTCAGCGACCACAATTGCTTAACTTCCCAAGCTAACCTTTCATATCTACCGACTTTTCTTTCTTCCTTATCGTATACCTTGTCAGCTGGGCATGCTATATCTATGATCCAGTATTGTCGTTTGCTTTCTTTTGTCAATTAATACAATGTCTGTTTCCTATTCTGTGCCTCATGATCGCATTGAATCATAAAATCCCATAGGATCTTTGCATTATCATTTTCGAAGATGCCTCTGGGTTTATGATCGTACCACTTTTTTGCTCTGTCGACTCCACACTTGTTGCAAAGTGTCCAATAGACAATCCTTGCTACATTGTCATGACGTCACTTATATTCTTTCTGGGCTAGTGGCGTATATTAACTGGTAATATGCCATACGGATTTACCATTTTCTCCAAAAATACTGCACTTATCATTTTCTGATGCGTTGTCTATTTTGTATTTGATGTAATGCTTGCTCCTGGGAAGCGCAGATTAGAGCCTTCGTTTCCGGTTTTAAATCACTTTCAGTCATCCATAGCCATAATTTTTTCTGTCTGTCTTATCTCCAACATCCCTATATGAACAAACCCCCGCCCCCAAAGGTTCAGGCCTTGTGCCTTTAGTAGAAATTATCATTATTATTGTTATTATTATTATTATTATTATTATTATTATTATTATTATTATTATTATTATTATTATTATTGGTGTGACTCAGCTTCGTTTTCATTCCTGGTAGAATCCATGTAGGTAGTGGGATGCTACCTGCAATCTTAGGTATCCAGTAGCTTTTAATTGTCTTTCAATTGCTTAGAACGCTCCTGATAATCATTCCCGTCCCTAATCGTCAAACTCTCTTTAGAACCCCTACAAGACATTCTATCCTAATTTCCTTCAACCATTTGTCAATATCTTTGCTTACAGTTCCCAATGCACCAATTATTACAGGCACATGCTTTACAGTTTTCATAATCCAGGTTATTGCAATTTCAAATATTATGTGATTATTATAATTATCATACTGATGATGATGATGATGAGGAGGAGGATGACGACGACGACGACGACGACGACAGCGAGGAAGATGATGATGACGATGATGATGATGTTGATGATGATGTTGATGATGATGATGGTGGTGGTGGTAGTGATGACGACGACGATGATGTGATGAGGAGGATGATCGTCGTGGTGGTGGTGGTTGTGGTGATGGTGATGTTGATGATAATGATGATGGTGATGGTAATGATGATGGTGATGGTGCTGACGATGAGGAAAATCGATAGGTATGATTGTGTTTTGACGGCAAAAGTTATGAGAGATAGGCATATTTGGTCAAAATATATACAGTTGTCCTAACGCAGTCATTTAACTTGTGCTGTTGAGTACCGCCCTCCTTCCCACTCACTATCCCCATCATTTGCGAATTTTTCTAAATGCATCTCCTCTATTTTTGTGCAAGTAATGAAATTACAGATCCTTAAGTGACCAGCGTCGCATAAATCATTTAACATATCCTCTGTGTTTCTTTTCTTCTATCTCTCAATTCTTGCTCTCATTAAATCATAATTATATTGAATATCTCTCTGACAAATATACATAACAACTAACGCACATACACATAATATCAGTGAAGTGTATAAATCATACATTGGAAATTACAAATAAATTTTCATTTCGTGGCTTTCCTTATTGCCTGTCTGAAAACATCAGAACATGTGCTTATAATGATTAGCAAAGCGACATTAGTTATGCTCATTATATTTAGGTTCACATATTCCAGACGGGATGAGGACAACATGTTGGACATAGTTTAACGGCACGGTCGATTGTGGTACCTTCGATCACACAAACATACATATATATACGTAAACATACATACATAACGCCGATGTGATATAATTTCCTGGGAGAGAAATACTTTTGCAGTTGAAGATAGCTTTGTATTGTAAATTATACACTGATATAAAGCTTGAAACACGTGTACCGCAGAATCCTTTGTATTTTTGTTGTTATTTTTGGGATTTACAATTTATTCTTTCACATCAACCACGAGCTGGCATACACAGGTGCTTACAATTGTCAAGTATTACCTCTAAATTTTACTTTACCTACATATATATATTCTTTTTTATTTGTTTCAGACATTTGACTGCGGCCATGCTGGAGCACCACCTTTAGTCGAACAAATCGGCTCCAGAACTTATTCTTTGTAAGCCTAGTACTTTGCCGAACGGCTATGTTACGGGGACGTAAACACACCAGCATTGGTTGTCAAGCTATGTT
>NC_068990.1:38682538-38687917 GCF_001194135.2 Octopus bimaculoides | reverse complement strand
TATATATATATATATATATATATATATATATGGAAAAATGATAAGGTAGAAAATGCAAATTAAAGAAGGATTTACAACCAAAAGACCTACCATATATCTCCACATACAACCCTCTTAACAATGAAGCCTTCGACACCATCCGTCAGTAAAACAAAATGCCGAAGACCCAACTGTGGGATATGCGTCAATTTTAATTGAGGTATCAGATGTCGTGAGTTCGAAACTCGCTGGAACCTATTTACATTTTTTTTTCTTTGATTGGCCAAGGCTCTACCACACTAAATAACATGATGTTGTAAATCCTGATGTTGTTCTTATAGTACTTGATATTTTGTCTCAGTTATTGCTGTGATGGATCTAGACCTTTACACATTTTATTGTACGTTAGGCCACTCTATAAGTTATATGGTTAGCTTTGCAATCATGAGGTTCCAGGTCGACTTCACTGAATGTGATCTTGAGAAAATTTTTTTAACTCACAATATTTGAATACTTCTCCCTATTTGCTTATTTGAGTACTGGGGTCCATATGATCAATTTACGCCCTCTTCCGAGATTGTTGGACTTGAGCTAATATTTGATATCAATATTGTCTCGACCGACAAATTTTACAGAGACAAACTTTAATACATGACTGCGTTTAATCATGGTCATCGTTGGCGGGGTTGGGTATTTGTATAACAACATAACAATAACTGGAACTAAACGTCTGTGAGAAAAAGGAGCCTTTGCCTCACCAACAGTAATGAGGGCGGTGGCACTAAATACAAATAAAATATAAAACAACTAGGTTCCAGCGAGTTTCGAACTCACGACCTTCTGCGTGTTAAGCAGATGTGATAACCACTACACTATGGAACCAGTTGCTGTCGGTGTATCAGATTTTGTTTTGTCATACACAATTATTTTGTGCAGAGTTTAATGCAGAGTTAGTTTTCAAAACTCAGTGGAGTATCAAAAATGGTACATCAACAAGGAGAGATTAGGATTTCGAATCCTGCTGCAGTTCAGTTTCCATTCTATATCCTTAGGGGTCAATACAATAATGACCTGTTCTATTGGTAATTATTGATCTTCTCAATTAATATTGAACTTTCTTTTACTTTTCATCTCTCACATTGATTCACAGACAGATATTTCTAGAAAGAGCCCAGTTGATAAACTCGACGTACATTTGACCAAAAGAACTGACCAATATGTTATGATACCCCGAGTACGTGGAGGTTAAAGTCAACTCCAGCAGGATTCGAAACCTGAATTGAAAATAAATATCACGTCCTTTTTTTGTTTTTGTTAATTTACCATTACTGAGATTCCACGGTCATTTTTAAAGTAAATCACCATGAAACTCTGTACAACCCAAAACTTCTTTATATGATAAAGGAATATTTGATAAAACGCCATCAACTGGTTCCATGGTGTAATGGTTATCACATCTGCTTAACACGCAGATGTGAACCTAAGATTTACTTCTTTAGCTCTGGAACCTAAGATTTACTTCTTTAGCTCTGGAACCTAAGATTTACTTCTTTAGCTCTGGAACCTAAGATTTACTTCTTTAGCTCTGGAACCTAATATTTACTTCTTTAGCTCTACTTTTATAGGAATAGGTGTTGATATATTAGCATCAACTTCAAAAACAACAGCAGCGCGCCCTACACGTGTTGTCACATATCAGTGACCAGGTCGTAAATCTAGAACCAAACACTTTAAGGCTCACTAAATATGAATTGGAAGAGAAATAAAAAGAGTGGACCCTGGATACTGAAGTCTTGGATACATTGTTTGATAATAAGATGAGATGGTCATGGCTGACATACTTTAAATATAAGTCTGTTTGATCAGAAACAACAACTAAGAATCTAACGGAATGTGAATACTAGAGAACCTTTAATCCGGAACACTACAGTTTCTCTCTCTTCACTATTTTTGGTTTTGTCGTCAATTCATACAAAGGTTTCTCTCTGAGTTTTAAAAGAGAGAGAAATAGAAACCAGAGATTGTTAAGTTCTTCAAACTCTCAAGAATATTCATATCACAATTAAGGGAAAAGAATATTCAATAGAGTATTGAAACCGTTATACAGCGGTCTGGATCTTTACACCACTCATTATGTATAGACCTGTTCATAGTTACGTAATTAGCTCCACAATCATGAAACACTCTGTTTGCCCTCACTGAGTGCTGTTTTGTGTAAGAGCTTTCTTATTTTAAATATGGCCGAGGTCGATATTACTATTTATGTCTTAAGAGAGAAGCGTTGACAATGAAGACAAATACGGGTGGGATATTAGAACCAATAACTATAGCAAATAGAAGAAACTAAAAATATCAATCTCCACTCCCATTGTATTAGAAACCCCAGGCTCAAAACAAAATAGAAAACAAATAGTAGGTTCCAGCGAGTTTCGAACTCAGGACCTTCTGCGTGTGAAGCAGATGTGATAACCACTACACCATGGAACCAGACACGAACTTCACTTAATTATTGTTTAATTATATCGAAGATGTAAGGAACCAGTTTCGCAGATTCGTTAGCACCCTGGGTAAAA
The DNA here is from genome assembly GCF_001194135.2 of Octopus bimaculoides. Lineage (NCBI taxonomy): Eukaryota > Metazoa > Mollusca > Cephalopoda > Octopoda > Octopodidae > Octopus > Octopus bimaculoides. The sequence goes on along the minus strand of NC_068990.1, from coordinate 38,685,365 downwards.
AGCTTAACGGCATTTCGTCCGTCTTTACGTTCTGAATTCAAATTCCGCCGGCGTCGATAAAATACATACCAGTTGAGTATTGGGGTTGATGTAATCGATTTATCTCCTCCCATTGAAATTGCTGGCCTCGTACTAAAATTTGAAACGAATTGTCCCTACTGACAAATTTTCCAATGTCAAACTTTGATATATCACTGAGTCTGTCTGTACTCATCGGTAGTGCGGGCAGAGAGGGCCCACTCTACAACACAATAGTAACAACAAGTGGAACCAAACGTCGCCGACAACAACAGCATTTGCAATACCAGCATCAATGTGGGTGGTGGCATTATGTACTAGCAAAATATGGCGGCGAGCTGACAAACGATAGCATGCTTGGCGCAATGCTTCGTGGTATTTCGTCTGTCTTTACGTTCTGAGTTCAAATTCCGCCGAGGTCGACTTTGCTTTTTATCCTTTCGGCGTAGATAAATTAAGTACCAGTTGCATACTGAAGTCGATCTAATCGACTTGCCCCTTCTACAAAATTTCGGGCCTTGTGCCTAGAGTAGAAACCATTATATACTAGCAAAATGTAAAACAATTAGCTTCCAGCGAGTTTCGAACTCACGACTTTCTGCGTATTAAGCAGATGTGATAACCACTACCCCATGGAACCAGATGCTTGAACGTTCTCAAATATTGTTTTATCATAGCTTAGTTGTAACCTACGCAGAGTTTAATGTTGAGGTAGCTTTCAAAATACTGCGGAGTATCAGAAACGGTGAATTAACAAAAAGTATTTAGGTTTTCGAATCCTGCTCGAGTTCACTTTCCATTTTATGTATTTAGGGGCTTATACAATAATGACCAGTTCCATTCGCAATTTTTGATCTTTGCAATGAATATTGATCTTCTCTCACTATTTATCTCTAACGTTAACTCACAGACAGATATTTCTAAAGAGCGTTCAGTGGATAAACTCTAGTCACAGAATATTACTGGTATAAATCTTAACATCACTGGAAGCAGGAAAACAAGATCTATAGTTGCTTATGATGTTGTAGTCAACGACGGTTTTGTTCCAGTTGTTGATGAGTCTGGCCTTTCCACCCCTCAGTCTACAATAGAACAGTCCATTGTTGTATAGTTAGATCTCCGGATCGATTTCACTTATATATGAAACGAAAAATTTTGGGGTTATGAATAACAGGTGGTTCCATGGTGTAGTGGTTATCACATCTGCTTTACACGCAGAAGGTCGTGAGTTCGAAACTCACTGGAGCCTACTTTTTTATTTCCTCTCCTGAGGTTAATGATTTTATTGGGTTAGGCATTGATATCACTTATTTATTGTATTTACACAACACAAGTGAATTAATAATTTAAATATCGATATAGTTATAAAACATTATCGATTAGATAATTTATAATACTTTATATAATGTATATAACAGTCTACAATATTCTATTGAGTAAAATCATTTACTTGAGAATATTCCGTATAATTTGATGAGTTAAATATTTAAATCTAGTCACTTCGGTCACTTATGGCTTTCATCAGTTCGGGGTCGATAAATAAAGTAGAATTCCAGAGTGGTGCATTGGTAGAATAAAACATTTGGTGGAAAGTTTTCTGGTTTTGTAGGTTTTGTGTTCGAATTCAATCTCCGTTCACCGAAATATAATAATAATTAGTATTATTTTAAATTGTTGCCACAAGGGCAGCTTGGGGGAGGTGGGGCATGAGTCGATTACATCGACCTCAGTTTTTCATTGGTACTTAATTTCTAGACCCGAAAAGGATGAATTTGAACTCAGAATGTAAGTACGGACGAAATACTACTAAGTATTTTATCGAGCGTGCTAACGATTCGGCCAGCTTTGCTTCTCACATCTCAAATATAATATAACAATGATGGAAAACAGGCGGCATCTGGTTCCATGGTGTAGTGGTTATCACATCTGCTTAACACGCAGAAGGGCGTGAGTTCAAAACTCACTGGAACCTATCGTCTTTATATTTTGCTTCAACATAATGTAATGCTGTTGGTGCTGTAAAGGTTGTTTTTTCTCACCACCGTTTAGTTCCTGTTATTGATTGGAAACATTAGCACAAGGTCGGTAATTTCGAGTGAGGGAGTAAGTCGATTATGTTGACACCAGTTCAACAAGTAATTATTTTATCGACTCCAAGAAAATGAAAGGCAAAGTCTATTTCGGTAGCTTTTGAACTCAGAACATAAAGGTGAACGATATGCCGCTAAGGATATTGTCCGGCGTCGAAACTATTCTGCCAGCTTATATAGAAAATATAAAGTCGATTGGTATGTCGAGGAATCACGGCCGCTTTCCTGAATGAGAGTCGCGTGTTCGAATCTAACTTCAATCTTTTTGCATTATTATTATTATTATTATTATTATTATTATTATTTTTCAGTAGTTTTAATATCAATATATACATAAAACAATACACACACACACACGTCATACCGGCCATGACGAAGGGAAATAGCCCTGAAACTCGAGTCGCCTTTATATATATATATTTATATTTATATATTTATATATTTGATCCTTTATATTGAACACTCAATATTTCATCTACATTCAATACTTTCTTTCATGGTGCCATCCATTTTTATTTTATTTTATTTTATATTGTATATTGTATATCATATTATATATTGTATATTCCATATTCTATACCCCACATTAGTTCTGCAGGAATATAAATAAAACATAAAAAACAGACAGTGTTGGAACTCTTTTAAGCAAAATAATATATTCCTCTATACACAATCATACAAAAAAACCCACCTTTTTTGTATTTATTTTTACTCGTATA
>NC_068990.1:38676812-38681829 GCF_001194135.2 Octopus bimaculoides | reverse complement strand
CCCTGTGACATATTTCATCCGGTTTAATCGTAATTTATACGCATATATTGTTTATATAATAAATTACGCTGTGCGTATCTATGTGTGTAACAATTTTAGAGTTCGGATTCTAGAGTTAGGATTAGTTTTAGGGTTAGGGTTAGGGTTAGGGTTAACAGTCTAGGGTTAGGGTTAGGGTTAGGGTTAGGGGATTAATACGATATACACCGTTACTGCGCTAACTGTTTTCAACTGAATAGACGTCAGTGATTAGTAGAAATGATCGAAATAAGACAATTTTTTACATGAAATAAATTCGAATACAAAATTTTTTTCTGTTCTATAACACAAAATAGATAAGTATACGAAGTTTGAAAGTCTTTTGGAACCAAAAACACTACATAAAACATAAATGAAAACTGGTGCCCCCGTTTTGAACAAGATCTGGATGTTAAATGCTCAAGGGACCTAAAAGTTGCTCGTTGTGGATTATAGTAGTGATTAGGACTATTTTGAATTGAATTCTTGGCTATCTCTTTTGAATGTATCATTTTTAATATTTGCGTGTGTGTTATTCTAAGGTCGTGGTGGATATGTCATTTGTTGTAGATGCGTTGGAAAGGGGTCTGTATTTCGTGATAAAGAAAGGCTCTTTACTAATTTGTTGGCTACAGGTTGTATCGTCCCTGAATTGTTAGAGGGCAAACATTCTGATTTTTGTTATTAGCGCAATTGTCGATATGTTGAGTGAATGATATTTTTCTGTTTTTCGGAATTTTGATCTACGGCAACTCATTCTCCTTCTTCATAGAAAATAACTGGAAGAGACACCTGGATGAATGTTTCATTATTCGGCATGAAAGTATAGAGACTTAAAGAATTTGAAGCACTTAAAAATATACTTAATGTAAACATTCAATTCACGATGGAATATAGCCATCAACAGTTTCCCTTCCTCGATATCCTCATTAAGAAATCTAACAACGTAATAGAAACAGATATATATACTATAAACCCACGGACTCCAAGCAGTATCTACCGTTGAACTCATGCCACCCCAGACACATCAGAATGAATATCCCCTCCAACATAGCAAAAAGGATCTCTACTATATTTTCTAATACAAGCACCAGGGACACACCACTATATGAACTAAAGGATACGTTCATCACCAGGAATTTTTTTAACTCACAATATTTGAATATTTCTCCCTATTCTCTTATTTGAGTAATGGGGTCCATATGATCAATTTATGCCCTCTTCCGAGATTGTTGGACTTGTGCCAATATTTGATATCAATATTGTCTCGACCGTCAAATTTTACAGAGACAAACTTTAATACATGACTGCGTTTAATCATGGTCATCGTTGGCGGGGTTGGGTATTTGTATAACAACATAACAATAACTGGAACTAAATGTCTGTGAGAAAAGGCAGCCTTTGCCCACCAACAGTAATGAGGGTGGTGGCGTTAAATACAAATAAAATATAAAACAACTAGGTTCCAGCGAGTTTCGAACTCACGACCTTCTACGTGTTAAGCAGATGTGATAACCACTACACCATGGAAACGCATGCTGTCGTTATATCAGATATTGTTTTGTCATACACAATTATTTTGTGCAGAGTTTAATGTAGAGTTAGTTTTCAAAACTCAGTGGAGTATCGTAAATGGTACATTAACAAGGAGAGGTCAGGATTTTGAATCCTGCTGCAGTTCGCTTTCCATTCTATATCCTTAGGAGTTTATACAATAGTGATCTGTTCTATTGGTAATTATTGATCTTCTCAATTAATATTGCACTTTTTTTAAATTTTCATCGCTCACGTTGATTCACAGACAAATATTTCTAGAAAGAGCCCAGTTGATAAACTCGATGTATATTTGACCAAAAGAACTGACCAATATTTTATGATACCCCGAGTACGTGGAGGTTAAAGTCAACTCCAGCAGGATTCGAATCCTGAATTGGAAAAAAATATAACTAATTTTTGTTGTTGTTAATTTACTATTTCTGAGATTCCACGGTCCTTTTAAAAGTAAATCACCATTAAACTCTGTACAACCCACAACATCTTTATATGACAAATCAATATTTGATAACACGTCATCAACTGGTTCCATGGACGTGAGTTCAAAACTCGCTGGAACCTATCATTTGTTTTCTCTTTTGATTTTACACAGGTATTATTTATAGAGGAGATTGCTATATTTAGTTTGTTGCATTTACTACAGTTATTGGTGATAATACCCCAACACCGATTTAGTCAACATAAATGGAAGGTGAATTGCAGCAGGATTCGAAACCCTAAATACTTTTAGCTAATTCACAGTTTCTGATACTCCATTGTGTTTTGAAAAGGAATTCAACATTAAATTCAACATTAGATACAACTCGTGAATGATAAAACAATATTTCAGTTATTCACTAATAACTGGTACCATGGTGTAGTGGTTATTACATCTACTCTATACGCAGAAGGTCGTGAATTCGAAACTCGCTGGAAACTGACAAATGTTTTCTCTTTTGCTTTTACACCGGAATTCTTTATAGAGGAGATTGCTATATTTAGTTTGTTGTATTTGCTATAGTTATTGTTGCTAATACCCCAACCCCGATTTAGTCTGCATTGAATAGAAAGTGAATTGCAGCAGGATTCGATACCCTAAATACTTTTAGCTAATTCACAGATTCTGATACACCATTGTGTTTTGAAATGGAATTCAACATTAAATTCAGCATTAGAAAGACCTCGTGAATGATAAAACAATATTTGACAATGTCACTAATTACTGTTTCCACGGTGTAGTTGCTATTACATCTGCTTAAAACGCAGTAGGTCATAAGTACGAAATTCGCTGGAACATAGCTCTTTTTTTTTTTCCTCTCCTGAGGTTAATGATTTTATTATGTTAGGCATTGATATCACTTATTTATTGTATTTATACAAAATCTCTGTATTAATAATTTAAATATCGATATATTTATAAAACATTATCGATTAGTTTTTCACTGGTACTTAATTTATCGACCCGAAAAGGATGAATTTGTGCTCAGACCGTAAGTACAGACAAAATGCTGCTATTCATTTTGAAGGGCGTGCTAACGATTTGGCCAGCTTTGCACCTCACAGCTCCAATATAATATGACAATAATGGAAAACAGCCGGTATATGGTTCCATGGTGTAGTGGTTATCACATCTGATTCAGACGCTGAATGGTCGTGAGTTCGAAACTCGGTGGAACCTATCGTTAGTTTTCTCTTTTGCTTTCACACCGGAATTTTTTATAGAGGACATTGCTATATTTAGTTTGTTGTATTTACTATAGTTATTGGTGCTAATACCCCAACCCCGATTGAGTCTTCATTAAATGGAAAGTGAACTGCAGCAGGATTCGAAACCCTAAATACTTTTAGCAAATTCACAGTTTCTGATGCACCATTGTGTTTTGGAAAGGAATTCAACATTAAATTCAGCATTAGATACAACTCGTGAACGATAAAACAATATTTAACGGGGTCACTAATTACTGTTTCCATAGTGCTGTGGTTCTGAAGTTAATGATTTTATTATGTTAGGCATTGATATCACTTATTTACTGTATTTATACAAAACCTGTGTATTAATAATTTAAATTTCGATATAGTTATAAAACATTATCGATTAGTTAATTTACAATATTTATATAATATATATAACAGTCTACAATATTCAATTGAGTAAAATCATTGACTTCAGAATATACCTTATAATTTGATGAGTTAAATATTTAAATCCAGTTACTTCGGTCACTTATGGCTTTTATCAGTTTGGGGACGATAAATAGAGTAAAATTCCAGGGTGGTGTATTGATAGGATATAGCATTTGGTGGAATGCTAAATTAGTCTAAATTAAATGGAATGTGAACTGCAGCAGGATTCGAAACCCTAAATACTTTTAGCTAATTCACAGTATCTGATACACCATTGTGTTTTGAAAAGGAATTCAATATTAAATTCAGCATTAGATACAATTCGTGAATTATAAAACAATATTTGACGGCGTCACTAACAACTGGTTTCATGGTGTAGTGGCTATCACATCTGCTTAGCACGCAGAAGGTCGTGATTTCGAAATTCGCTGGAACCTATCATTTGTTTTCTCTTTTGATTTTACACAGGATTCGTTAATAAAGGAGATTGCTATATTTAGTTTGTTGCAGTTACTATAGTCATTGGTACTAATACTCCAACCCCGATTTTGTCTAAATTAAATGGAAAGTGAACTGCAGCAGGATTGGAAACCCTAAATACATTTAGCTAATTCACAGTTTCTGATACTCCATTGTGTTTTGAAAATGAATTCAACATTAAATTCAGCATTAGATACAACTCGTGAATGATAAAACAATATTTGACGGGGTTACTAAATACTGTTTCCACGGTGTAGCGGCTATTACATCTGCTTAATCTCCGGTCACCGAAATATAACAATAATTAGTATTATTTCAAATTTTGGCCACAACAGCAGCTTGGGGGAGGTCGAGGATGAGTCGATTCCAGCAACCTCAGTTTTTCTCTGGAACTTAATTTATCGACCCGAAAAGGATGAATTTGCGCTCAGAACGTAAGTACGGACGAAATACTGCTATTCGTTATGACGGGCGTTCTAACGATTCGGCGAGCTCTGCTCTTCACAGCTCCAATATAATATGACAATGATGGAAAACAGTCGGCATGTGGTTCCATGGTTTAGTGGTTATCACATCTGCTTCACACGCAGAAGGTCGTGAGTTCGAAACTCCCTGGAACCTATCATTTGTTTTCTCTATTGCTTTTACACAGTTATTTTTTATAGAGGAGATTGCTATATTAAGTTTGTTGCATTTTCTATAGTTATTGGTGCTAATACCCCAACCCCGATTTAGTCTTCATTAAATGGAAAGTGATCTGCAGCAGGATTCGAAACCCTAAATACTTTTAGCTACTTCACAGTTTCTGGTAGTCCATTGTGTTTTGAAAAGGAATTCAACATTAAATTCAGTATTAGATACA
>NC_068990.1:38673734-38676712 GCF_001194135.2 Octopus bimaculoides | reverse complement strand
TGAAAAGGAATTCAACATTAAATTCAGCATTAGATACAACTCGTGAATGACAACTCGTAAGTCGATTACGTTGACACCAGTTCAACACGTAATTATTTTATCGACCCCAAGAAAATTAAAGTCAAAGTCTATTTCGGTAGCTTTTGAACTCAGAACATAAAGGTGAACGATATGCCGCAAAGGTTATTGTCCTGAATCGAAACTATTCTGCCAGCTCATTTGGAAAATATAAAGACGACTGGTATATCGAGGAATCACGGCCGCTTTCCTCAATGAGAGTTGCGTGTTCGAATCTAGCCTCAATCTTTTTGCATTATCATTATTGTTATCGTTCAGTAGTTCTATTTTTATAACGTGCTTTCACTTCACTACCGAGCGCAGCTCTGTGTGCCTTGGGAATGTGCTGGGGTTTGCTGTGATGCTCTTATGGTTACTGTATTGAAAGTATTTTGCGTAGGATGTGTGCAGTGCCCAGTAGTGCAATTTTCTGTATGTTATATATATTTGTAAGTCCTGGTGTTTTGTTATGTATTTATCTGAATATTATTTTATAATACCTAATGCACCTACTATGATAGGAATTGTTTCTGTTTTTAGATTCCACATTCGAGTTACCTTTATTTCCAGGTCTTTGTATTTTGAAAGTTTCTCCATTTCTTTTAGGGAAACTTTGTCATCTGCTGATATTGATATATCAATTAGAAAGCATTAGCTACAACTTGTGAATTATAAAACAATATTTGAGTAAGTCAGTAATGCCTGGTTCCAGGGTGTAATGGTTATCACTTCTGCTTAACATGCAGAAGGTCGTGTTTTCGAAACTCGCCGGAACCTATCGTCTTTATATTTTGCTTATTATTATTTTTCTTTATTAGTTTATTTTGCTTTTAAGTTCAAGCGTTGCTGTTGTTTTCGACGACGACGCTTTATTGTTGTTGTTACTGTTGTAGTTGCTGGTGATGCTGGTACGGTTCCTGCTTTACCATTTAGTTTCGTGACTTCCAGAACCTCAGAATTGTTCATGCATCACGGTATTTGGAAATCTCCCTCCATTTTTGTATTTTACACATGTCTAATATCAATACGGGTATTTATCTCTTTAAATAGACTTGAGAATAAGTACCAGAGATATTCTGGTGTCAACACAACAACAACATACATGAATGATTCACTGATATTTCACTCCGTATTTCAAAGAACCTAATTCTATTTTCTTTATTTGCTTGTAGATGTTACGAAATATTGTCATTGTTATTTTCAAAACGTTTTGTTGTTGTTGTTTCTAATATGGTAGGGCATGTCTTGATTGGCAATGATCCCAGCCAATGGACACAATTGAACACAACCAGGTATTTTGTATTTGTTAAAGCAACATTTGGGGTTTGTTGCTGATTGGTTCCATGGTGTAGTGGTTATCACATCTGCTATTTTTCTATATTCCCGTATTTTAATCTGGGATCTATGTATAGTCATCCTCTGGCGTAGACTGTTTTTGGTTGGGCCTATGTATTGCTGTCGATATCCTGCGCAAGTTAACAAATATATTAGCTTTTCGGAAGCACATATGAAGTTATTTTTCACTGTAAAATGTTGACCTTGTTTGAAGGAGAATTCCGATCCCTGAATGACTGACGGTTTCAATGTTGCTGCTGAGTGTACTTGGGTTTGTTTCAGGAGACTTTTCATTGACTTGAGTTGTCTTTTGCTCTTTTATGATGGTGTGCGTTTAGAGGATTAGATTTATTCTGCAGCCCCCTTTTAGTAGAGGAATGTTCTGGAGGATGGTGTTGAAGGCTTCATTGTTAAGGGGGTTGTGTGTGGAGATGTATGATAGGGCTTTTGGTTGCAAATCCTTCTTTACTTTGGGATGTCTGAGTTTTGGGATGTTGAGTTGTAGTCAATATCAATTAGTGATGGTAGGTATTTCCTGCTGATGAGTGTATATTTTAGTTCATGTAGTAGTGTGTCCTTAGTGCTTATATTAAAAACTATAGTACAAATTGTTTTTGCTAAGTTGAAGAGGATATTCATTCTAGTGTGTCTGGGTTGGCATGAGTTGAACGGTAGATATTGCTTGGAGTCCGTGGGCTTGTAGTATATATCTGTTTCTATTTTATTGCTGGATTTCTTAATGAGGATGTCACGGAATGGAAGTTGGTGATGGCTATATTCCATCGTAAATTGAACGTTTATGTCAAGTCCATTTATAAGTACTTGAAGTTATTTAAGTCTCTCTACACTCTCATGCCAAATAATGAAGCAGTCATCCAGATACCTCTTCCAGTTATTTTCTGTGTAGAGGGAGAATAGGTTGCCGTGTTTTTCTGGTATCTTACAATAAAGACTGATTTTTATACATCCTATGAATTCAGGTTAGCAAAGGAGGGGACCATTCTCATACCCATCGCAGTCCCCGATTTTTGTCGATAGAAGTTGTCTCTGAATGCAATGATGTTATTCTTCAAGATGAATTTTAGACATTCTATTACGAATTCTTTTTTGATGCGATGTGGGAGTTCATTGGAGTAATTCTCTTCCCAGAATTGGATTGCCTCTAGCCCTAAGCTGTGGGGGTTATTAGAATCGAGATTGACTACGTCGAATGATACCCAGCAGGTTGTATTTATTTGTCGTTTCGCGGAGGTGATTCAGCTTATCTAGGTCATCCTTTATGTAGTATTTGATGTGCTTGAGTAATGACTTTAACAGGGTATCCCAAAAGTTACTGTGGCACTAGGTTTCACATGCAGGACCTGTTATTATAGGTCTTAATTTGAGGCCATTAGGAGTAGGTACTTTGATGGTTATATATGTGGCTCCCTTGCATTCTCTGCTTATTTCTATGTTCCTCTCTGTTGAAAAGCGTAGGCTCGAAGCGTAAAAGACTCTCTCACTTTACGAGCGTGAAACTAATACACATGTTTATTGGTTACACACCCGTGTTCGTCTTTTGTTTTTTGTTCTATTTTTGTAAATTC
>NC_068990.1:38673156-38673724 GCF_001194135.2 Octopus bimaculoides | reverse complement strand
ACTCTTTTACTTGTTTCAGTCATTTGACTGCAGTCATGCTGGAGCACCGCATTTAGTCGAACGAATCAACCCCAGGACATATTCTTTGTAAGCCTGGTTGTTATTTCATCGGTCGTGTTTGCTGAACTGCTTAGTTACGGGTATCAACATCGGATATCAAGCGATGGTGTGGGACAAACACAGACACACAAATAGATACATACATAGACACACACACATATAAATATATATACGACAGGCTTCTTTCAGTTTCCGTCTACCAAATCCACTCACAAAGCTTTGATCGGCCCAAGGCTATAGTAGAAGACACTGGCCCAAGGTACCACGCAGTGGTGCTGAACCCGGAACCATGTGGTTGTGAAGCAAGGTTCTTAGCACACAGCCGTTCCTGCGCCTAAGTTACATGTATTATTTTATACAGTTTGATTTGGTACTATGCTACTTCAAGTTTCGTAGGCCATTAAGTGGACCCCAACCCCTTCAGGATTCTGCAATTCATTCTGGACATCCCAGAAGCGTGGAGTAGCACGGAACCAAATCAAAGTGCTTTAAAAATGCATATATCTGT
>NC_068990.1:38670741-38672624 GCF_001194135.2 Octopus bimaculoides | reverse complement strand
TATATATGTATGTATATATGTATGTATGTATGTATGTATGTATGCCTCTATGCATGCATTTATGTATAACTATATAGCAGCAGTTTAACGTTTTTAACCTATAATAAATTTACGTTGAAGTCTCTGCTGCAAATTTATGTGGCATCTTATACTGATAGGCATAATAAATATTTGGCTGCATTGCTTAGTGGGATTGCTCTACTTTCTAACGTTTATCAGTTCAGTTTGACTTATCTCCTAAAACGAAAGAGTATTTTTGAAATATAAAAAAATAAAAAATGATTTAGTATCGAAAAGTCTTTGGAAAGATCTTAGTGTTCTACGCAATTAGTTATGTTGATTTTGCTTTGACAAGCAGAACTGACCTTGCGAAACAGCTGCATAATAATACAGGAAAAGAAATTAATTTGCACATTGGACGTATTTTCCTTGATAACTTTTATAAATTGCATTGAGTTAAATACTTCCAGTTGTCTATTCAATAGTAAGAGTACACTGACACCCTCATACGCTACACTCACGCACGCACACACACACACGCATATACTCTTTTACTCTTTTACCTCTTTCAGTCATTTGACTGCGGCAATGCTGGAGCACCACCATTTTAGTCGAGCAAATCGACCCCAGGACTTATTCTTTGGAAGCTTAGTATTTATTCTATTAGTCTTTTTTGCCGAACTGCTAAGTTACGGGGACGTAAACACACCAGCGTCGGTTTTCAAGCGATGCTGGGGGGGGGGGCAAACACAGACACACAAACATATACACACACAAACATATACATATATACGACGGGCTTCTTTCAGTTTCCGTCTACCAAATCCACTCACAAGGCTTTCGTTGCCCCGAGGCTATAGTAGAAGACATTTGCCAAAAGTTCCACGCAGTGGAACTGAACTCGGAACCATGTGGTTGGTGAGTAAGCTACTTACCAAACAGCCACTCCTGCGCCTGTATGTGTAGGTATATTCATATACCTATATGTGTAGGTATATTCATATACCTATATGTGTAGGTATATTCATATGCATACGTATGCATGGAATAACTGTATGTTTATATGTGCATGCACACACATGTGTGTGTGTGTGCGTGTGTGTGTGATGAAAATATTTACTCTTTCCATTGATATCATCTTTTGCATTAGAAAATAGACTCATAAACAGTCATCAAATCTACTGATGTGTGGTGGCGTTCATACATATTCGTACATAGTTGGTATATATTTAGAAGACAGAAGGAATATTGGTTTCGTATCATTCATGACGGAATTTGTTTACCCTAAGGCGGCTAGCTGGCAGAAACGTTAGTACACCGGGCGAAATGCTTAGCGGTATTTCGTCTGCCGCTACATTCTGAGTTCAAATTCCGCCGAGGTTGGTGTTGCCTTTCATCGTTTCGGGGTCAATGTAATCGACTTAATTCCATTGTCTGTCATTGTTTGTCCCCGCTATGTTTAGCCCTCTGTGGGCAATAAAGAAATAATAAACGCTAGCTCACCGAGCGAAATGCTTAGCGGTATTTCGGCTGTCTTTACGTTCTGCGTTCAAATTCCGCCGAGGTCGACTTTGCCTCTCATCCTATCGGTGATCGATAAATTAAGTAGCAGTTGCGTACTGGTGTCGATCTAATCGACTGGCCACCTTCTCAAACATTTCGGGCCTTGTGCCTAAAGGAGAAAAGATTATTTTGTCTACCAAAGGAAAAGAAAATGCAAGGGTGATTCCATGAAATATCTTAATAGCGCCGGCAAATCAAAGATTGCATACACGTTCTTTTGTATTGCGGATGTAAATATAAATATTATTATTCGAATTTTTGCACGTGTATTGTGGTAAAAATTATAGATTTCGATGTATGTGTAACACATGCAGTGCTGC
>NC_068990.1:38666189-38670621 GCF_001194135.2 Octopus bimaculoides | reverse complement strand
ATATATATATATATATATAAGCTTATATATGTATTTCTGTTACCACTTTCCCCTTCATATATATGTGTGTATCTCTATACACCAACACACACCCACGCAGAAATATATACACTCGCTATGTAATACATAGATATATAAATATATATATATATATATGTGTGTGTGTACGTACATATACATATTCGTATGTAGTTGAATGAGTGCTAAAATAGTTATACATGTACTTACATTTGTTAAATAAAATAGCAAAACGTTGCGGAAATTTCTGTAGAGTGATATTAATGTGCTTTGACAGATGTCCTTGTAAGATTTCAGAGCCAATTTATATATAGCGCATTATTGTGACAAGGAAAACATGTTTATTACTGCAATATCGTGTACTTGAAAAGATATCGCAAATGGTAGCAACAACAGCAGCAGCACTTTTAAAAAGAATAAGAACATTATTCATTACAAAAGTGCTACTGACTTGCGAAATACGGTGGAGCTTCAGACGAAATGGCTTGCGGTAAGTAGTCGCGACACTTCACGTAATGAGTTCATTTTCCGCAGGACTCGAACTTTACTTACAGCGCGTCTGAGAGTTGATTCATTATAGGACATAGACATATTGGCTTCGATATGCCCATCCCTTAGAATTCAAGAATTTTTTCTTAACGTCAGAAATATTTACGGTGATATAATAACAATAATATTCACAATGGTTTGTCTTACTGGATCGTTTTAGAGTGTGTTTATAACATGTATAGTTGACTGACGCGACACACCTCCATGCCGGTTGCTGAAGGAATGTATACTAATCGAATAATAAGGGAATTTGACGACCCCATACTTAGAATACCAAAAGCTGCATAGTGTTCTAATATTTTCTGGTTCTGTAGTGGTTGAGTTTTATGTTGCACAATTGATATTGTGCAACATATTATACCGCACCATTAAAGAATATTCAAAATTGTGTGACATTGACTGAGGAGCTGCAGTTGAGTGTAGTCCACATATACAGATATAGTGTTATGACTGATAAACATGTGCGGTTGAACGAAAATATATCATTAACTCTCCCTTTGAAGATTTACAAATTTTCTTTCCAAGAAACTACAAATTTTCTATTAAAAATACTGTATACTTCTCTTTGTGTTTATATGTGCGTGTGTAGCTAAGGATAGCGCCGATTTACTCAAGTTTAAGTAAGAGTGAAATAAGTAGCTTCAATCTGTGTAGAAGCGTTTGGAAAAGTATTTGAAAATGAGAGAAAAACATTTGAGACAAGATAAACAATGTGTAAACATACAGTTTACGAATACTGTGACTGAGACGTCTGACAGGAAATTTTCGACTGAAGACTTGAGAGATCGATGGAGCAAAAGAGTGTGAAACTGAAGTAGAACGTTCCCTTGCTAGACACTGTTGAAGGTTTAGCTTATATGAAGTGACGTACCATTGATTTTCTCGTTCTTCTCAAGGGTGATAACTCACTGGTCTGTAACGGTAATGTGTCAGTTACTGATACATTTCCATCAACAGAAACAATAATCTTGGTCACTGAGAATAGAAAAAAAATGGGTTCAAGAAGATGATTGATTCCTTAACTATAGTTTACATTATATTGGACAAGCTGGAACATAATATTTTTATCGCTTAGTAAGAAGCACCTAATTTCATTCATAACACCTACATTAGAAAACGTATCCTACCTCACATTCTTTAAACATAGGCTTCAAAATCAATTCAAACTCTATGTTTTTAAAATTTTGATCAATCTCTCTGTGTGTGAACTGATATAAGTAACATTACTGAACATGCAGCATAAAACCTAATCAACTTTATCGTGGTCAGATACATTGATATTAAGCAGTTACTGGCAGCCAATTGTCTAATAAGCAAATGTCCTTCCATCAACCAGTATATCAATCATGAGGTATGATTAGGTCAAACAAATATACATCCTCTAATCATAATATGCACAGATCCTAACTACATATTGTGGTGAACTGTTAAGGCAAATCATTGCTAACATTGTTGTACTTATATCATTCTAATTATTTCTACTATTAACCAATAGTTAATAGGTGATATGATTGTCGAAACCAATAAGACACAATACAGAGAAGATAAACAAACGATGTAGAAAAAGATAGCTAGCTTGTTAGCGAGAGATAGATAGATAGATAGATAGAGAGATAGATAGATAGATAGATAGATAGATGGATGCATGGATAGATGGATAAATAAATAGATCTATTAAAATGTTTGTAACGTCTTGAAAAAATATGATGCTATAAAACCAAAACGCTTTTTAAGCAATAACAATGTTTCAAAAGAGTTCAGTTTCCCAAAAACCAAAATAATAATTAATCATGGGTGTGCCTTATTTTCAATACACAATATGGACATAAACTATCTCTATATATAATGCTACTCTTAAAACGGCAATAAAAGATGCTTACTATTTTAAACGACCATTTTGGTAGTGTAATTTCAAAGATGACGAAAAAATGGTGACGTTAATAGCGAATAACACTGTCAATGGTATGTATGAATATTTTCATAGAGAAAAATGAATTCCAAAAATTTATGCTGTAGTCAATGTTGCTTAACGCCGAATTGGCTTGATTTAATACACTTATAAATAATGGCATTCCACTCTTGACCACCTCGTTGATTATCCAGACAGAGCATCAGAATATTTTTGTGTTCTATTTTGAAGTTGTTTGTGTTGAGTTGCTGTCATTGATTCTGAAGCCTCATCTGTAGACGTCCACCGAAGTCCACGCGGCTCTTCACCGTAAAGCGCCCTTACTGCTCTCACGCTCTTCTAACCACACTGCCTATATTTCTTGCCTGGTTGACAATCTTCCCTCATTTGACTACAAATTATGAACACGGGTACTAGGAACTCCGTTTGTACTGCCCGTAAAAATATTGTGGGAAGTCATAACAGCCCTTTGATATCATGTATTTTACACAAGTAAAACGTAAAGTCAAGAACAAAAAGATGCAGGCGAAAACAATCGTTTTTCATCTGCAGCTCTTATCATGTATCCTTTGTAGTTCCTTAACAGGGCTGAGAAAGGGTTCACTGCTAAGAGGAAATGCATTATAGGTAAGCTGTCATGATGAAATTTTTCCAGTTTGTAGTCTAATTATGTTATAACTACTGCGGTAGGTGCAGTTTTTAAAGATAACACTGTGGACCATATTGTTGTCACTCTCTTAATAACATTGACTATAGCAGTTGAAACCCTAGCAACGTGATTCGTTTATCCATGACTAAGGATCAGAATCAAATACTTTCTTATAGCCGAACAGTTAGCAGGTCTCTGAGGTGCTGCTTCGCTTCTTTAAGGGCAGCTTTCATGATTAGAATTTGGCCAGCACAACCTCAGACAACACTCTTTTCACCTATGTTCACAGGTGTCACAATATTTTGTTTCGCAATGATCCTGAATGAATACATTCAAGCAACTTATGTGTAATTTATAAATAACATTGAGGCATGTTATAGCTATGAGTTTTGCGCTACAAGCATCATTTCATTTGGGGCACAAGCCTTGTATGTGCAACAACTTTTCAATCAACCTGTATATTCTCTGAAAAGATAAATATCAACCACGGTGTAACTGATCTCAAAAGAGAAGATTAGACAAAATACAAAATGTTATTTTGTCCAAATTTCATTGATTCTCGAAAAGCATGGTAAATTAATAATCTATACAAACAAAACAAATATAAGAATTTTGGTGGAGGGAACAGTCGATTATATTCACCATAAGACATGAGTGTTATATATAGTGAAAGAAAGAAATGTAAACACGTTATTGGAAGAATTTAAACTCAGAACATCAATTCTGCGTTGACTAAATACCGCAAGGAATTGTCAGTCGCTTTGCCGATTTTGCTAATCCATTACTAAATATTGCTAACAGACTGAAAATTGTGATAAATAGATCAATGTCTCATACAGTAAAATTTTTGAGCGTGCAATATGGTACTAAATATTAATATCTCATACATATATATACATATGTATATAGAGATTGACACACACACGCACACACATAAACAAATACCAATATGTGTGACTAGTTATTACTTTTATAAATGTGCTTGTATATAATAGTCTCGGCTGATATTTGTTTCACAATGAAAAATCAAATAGTCTAATACATGGTTCACTGCAGCCTAGATATCTTTGAAGATTTGTCAATTAAAAATGATGTATTTGTAAATATAAATATAGATGCATACCCACAAGGTCCCACACGAATGGTCACCGACACAAAATGTCGCAGATACACATCTACACGCACCTATATGTAACGATATTCCCTTCTGTATGCTTACATACATACATACATACATACATACATGTTTGTTTTATTAATATATAGATGTGTGCGCGCGCAAATATACATTTAAATATGTATGTATG
>NC_068990.1:38663447-38666080 GCF_001194135.2 Octopus bimaculoides | reverse complement strand
ATATATATGTACATACATATATATATATATATATATATATGTACATGCATATACACGTATATAGATACATCCATGCATACATAATACACACACACACACGCACATATGTATATAATTGTATATGCATACATTAGATTTACCTAATTGTATGATGAAGCTATCCATAAAAGAGAACATAATGTATTTGGAATGTAAACGAAATATCTTTTATTAGCAACAAAGTTATAAAACGTTTTACACCTCAACGTAGCATGTAGCAAGAATTTTAATGGGATGGGATTAGTCGATTACACCGACCACAGTATTTGACTGGTACTTTATGCTGTCGACCTCGAAAGGATGAAAGTCAGAGTTGATCTCGGCGAGATTTGAACGCAGAATGTACTCAACCGAAAAAATTACCGTTGTGCATTCCTTTTTTGCTTTTCGATTTTTTTTTCCAATTCAGCCAGTTCGATGCTTTAACAACAACAACAGCTATAAAAATACTTTCCAGTTATGGCGCGAGGCCATACAATTCAGGTTGCGATGGGCAGTCGATTATACTAATCCCAGTGTTCAACTGATATTTATTTTATCAAACAAGAAATGATGACAGGCAAGGGGTCCGCATCTTCTTGATGAAGTGTCTTAAGTAACTTTATACCTAGAGTCACCGATCCTTGTCCAGACAGAAGAGAGAAATTTGTGTAATAAAATGATAATGCCGGCTACTGTTTTGAACAAGGTCTCTGAGGTGCTGCTTCGCTTCCTTAAGGGCAGCTTTCTTGATTAGAATTTGGCCAGCACAACCTCTGACAACATTCTTTTCACCTATGTTCACAGGTGTCACAATATTTTGTTTCGCAATGATCCTGAATGAATACATTCAAGCAACTTATGTGTAATTTATAAATAACATTGAAGCGTAGTGGTTAAATTGTCTAAATTTATGCGAGATCCTTTAAGAGGGAACTTAGAGATTGTATCAGAAATTAAGTCGTCTTACTTTAAAATTCCATTTTGCTGGAAATTGCTTAAGCTGAGATAACCATAACGTACTGCATGCCTGTACAGACTTACAAATACGTCCATTCTCAGACTTTGACAAATATTTGTCCACATATGCTTAATTTGCCTAGTTGTGTGTATGTGCGTATGTGTGTTTGCGCGTGGGTGTGTGTTTGTGTGTGCGTGCGTGTGTGGAGTATATGTGTGTCTGTGTGTCTGTGCATGTGTCTGGAGTATATATATGTGAGTGTGTGTTCATGTGTGTGTAGTGTATATGTGTGTGTGTGTGTGTGTGTGTGTGTATGCTTGTGTCTGCATACGCGCAGGACAAGAAGACAATTTTGATGATGATGACGAAGAAAAAGAAGAAGAAGAAGAAGAAGAAGAAGAAGAAGAAGAAGAAGAAGAAGAAGAAGAAGAAGAAGAAGAAGAAGAAGAAGAAGAAGAAGAAGAAGAAGAAGAAGAAGAAGAAGAAGAAGAAAAATTCCAGTGAAAGCAAAGAGAATTCATTGAACGTGGGTATTTTGAAATAAAAATCATTTTTAGCCAATCTTACTTTATCGAAGAACCGTAAACAGACTAAAGCAAAGAAACAATATATATATATAAACAACAAAGCATAAAATGGGAAAAAACAGGTAAAGAAAAAAAAGAAAACTAAAACAAAATTGATCGCAAAATAACAAATAATATAAGAATAATGTGAAAAATGTGTTTCTCCGTCCATGTAAAAGATGCTAGTGCCAATTAGAATTGGCACGCGTCTGATGATAGAACCAATATATACGCGGTAGTTGTCATATAACGTTAGACTTGGAGCGAAACCATCTAATGTCTAATAGGAAGAGATGGTTTATCTTACCCTCACTGTATTAAGAGTTTACCACCAAGAAACATGGTAAGCAATATTGAGAATGAAGAAGAAAGGGAGGGAGGGAGGTATTTTGAGTATATGATGCTTGTATGTGTTTTTTGTGTGTTTATGTGTATGTGTGTTAAAGTTAGATAGACACAGAGAGAGGGAGACATAAAGAATGTAATGTGCCTTTAAATCAAGAGGTGTAGAGAGAGATTGAAAGAGGGAGAGAGATTAAAAGAGAGAGAAAGAGACAGTGATGCTTGAGGTAGAGAATGACTCAGAGGAAGACAGAGGACAAGTTAAGACAGAAAAACATGAAGAATATATGCATGTGTTTGTATAGGTATTTTAAGTATGAAAAAGCAAAAGAGTCTGACAAACAGAGAGAGGAATACATAGCCTCTTAGTATCTGGATGATTGCTAGAGAGAGCTTGAGAGACAGACAAGAGAAGGAGCAATAGCTATAGAGACAAGTTTGAAGATTAACTTGAAGATTACTTACCTAGCACGACCACAACACAAACTCACAACTATCGCCGTCTATCCCCACCCCAATATTTCGCCCAACAAAATAACCAGCTTTCAAAGTTGATACCACCACCACAACCACCACCACCACCACCACCACCACCACCACCGGCGCCGCCGCCGCCGCCGCCACCGCCGCCACCACCACCATCACCACCTCCTCTACTACTTCAATTATCACCAAAACAACCGCCACCACCGTCACGACCACCACCTTACCGCCGCCGTCACTACTGATGCTGTTGTTGCTACATA
>NC_068990.1:38661779-38663241 GCF_001194135.2 Octopus bimaculoides | reverse complement strand
ACTACTACTACTACTACTACTACTACTACTACTACTACTACTACTACTACTACTACTACTACTACTACAGGCCTCATTACCACACTTAAATTCAGTATGTGTAATAATGGATGCAATGAATGGGCCAACAATCATAAGGAACATGCTGTTTTAAGACGCAAAATATTTATTCAAAAGCAATGGAATGAATTGGTGCATAGCAAGTGTGTATCTGGTGCATTCCTCTCGCCCTCTTTTAGTGTATGTGGTGTTCTTGTATGTAAATGCTTGTGACTGCATGGCTAGTTGTCTCCACATATTTTTTCTTTGTTATTTGTGAGCGTGTATATTTGTGTCTGCGTATTACTGTGTGATTGTATGTGTGTGTGTGTGTGTGTGTGCATGTGTGTGTGTGTGTGTGTGTGTGTGTGTGTGTGAAGTAAGTGCATGCATGATGTATGCATATCAAGTCAGACTGTTTTGAGAAATGAACATCATTAGATGCAAAAACTTTGCTATACTATTCTGTATGCCAACATGTGTGTGAGTGTGTGTATGAGACAGAGAAAGGGTGGTCTGTCTAGGTGTGTGTGTGTGTGTGTGTATGTGTGTGTGTGTATACACACATACAACATGCATTCATACATATAGTATGGAAAGGGATGCACAATAATTTAACGAAAGCAACAACCCATACCTGTACACGTAACACTACTACAATATAATAACCGCCCATCGTATGTTGCTCGTATACATATAGCAGCCTACTGTACCCCATGTTGTTTACTACTTAATGACATACAACTACTACTACTTTTTTTTTAATTCACAAGGAAGACCACGAGAAACCATTATCATCATAATTATTTAATCATCATCATGTCAAAAACTTTATCCGTTATTTTCAAAACAACACCACCATCACACCACCGCTTCCCTCATGAATTCCCGTCACCAACGCCAAAATCAATACCCTCACCAATAACATCACATATTGTCCGGATGTTGATAAGGCTGAAGAGATATGGTTTCGCTTTGCCCGCTATTCAATTTCTACAAAGCAAGCCAATTAGATTACATAACGATGTACTGACTGACCACAGCAAGTTTGGGGACATTTTTAGTTAAATCTAATATCTACCGTACGAACAGACATATTTACATATCAACGTACCGATATGCCTTTGTTTATTGCTTTGTTAGATATACAGTTAGATAATAATGTGAAAGTATATATATATAAAAAAAAAAGAAAACTCATCAATCTATGTATGAATGTATTTATACACATGTTGCTATACACTCATGCACACACACACACACACACACACAAATATATATATATATACACACACACATGTGTGCACAAAAACACTCGCACTTTTACATACAGATATGCAAGTATGAATATGTATACCACTTGTGTATATATATGCAAATATATGTGTATATGTATGTATATATATATATATATATATATATA
>NC_068990.1:38655607-38661428 GCF_001194135.2 Octopus bimaculoides | reverse complement strand
AAGAAAAAGGTAAAGTGAAAGTATGAAGAAAAGAAAAAAAAATACACGGTGGGACAAGTACTGTGAGTATTAGTGATTGAGAATTAGGAATAACTTAAGACGTATAATGACACGCTTTAATATCACACTGAGTTGAGAGATAGTGATGGTCGCTAAAATCAGAAAGAAATGAAGCAAATGATTGATATGTTAGAAGAGAGATTATGCAGGATGGACAAATTTACACCTTTAATATGCAACAAGTATCAACGTTAACGCGGATAGTAATAATAACGTCAACAGCAAGAATATTATCAACTGTGAATGGAAATAAAGAAAGGAAAAAATGAAAGCTAATTGATAAGAAAGTAATGACCAGAAATAAGAATACCAAAAAATATAGAAGAGTAAGAAAGTTACCGTAATAACAAAGTAACAAAACTAACAACGGAAGAAAAAAAAAAGAGAACTATAATGTTATTATGTTGGTTTGTATAAAGTAAAACATTGGCAGGGCTAGCAACATTAATAACAATATCAGATATACTGTGATTGTTGTGATAAAAAACAAAACAAAACAAAAACAAAAACACACACACAAAGAAAAAAAAACACAGTTGTAGAAAATATAGGAAAGTCTCTAAGGTTTCGATAGTCAACATGTGGACAATCTGATCGGAACTTAACCAATTGTATGGCAAATAACGTATAAATGAGTACCGAGATAAATAGCAAAGCAACATTGTTTCTGCTGTTAACGTTTTTACATAGAGTTCTTGTACTCGAAATAATATTTATACAGAAACCGGAGGCAGCTAAACTGGGTCGATTAATTTTCATAGGAGTGCAATAACAATTACTAACGAGAGTTAATTAATTAATTCGTTCATAATGTGCGTTTTTCTTCATAATTTGAAATATAACTTAAACTCGTTATGTTAATAAACTTTAGTTGAATAGTGATTTCACCCCAGTTTCTGTTTCACCAATTATCAGAACAAAATGGAATCGATCTGAACAGCTATTAGCTTGTTACACTTTTATGAAACAAAATACAACCTCATTCTATCCACAGAAAGATTTGTAAGATACAACTATACACGCATTCTTCATTTACATAATAGTGTTTGTTTCTGAAGACGTGGTTTAAATAATAACTCATTAGTTCACAACAGTATTGTTTTATTTTTGCAGTGAGCAAAAATGGGATGTTTACAAATATAGCATATGTATGTATGCATGTATGTATGTATGTATGTATGCATGTATGTATGTATGTATGTATGTATGTATGCATGCATGTATGTATCACTATCTATGTGTTTATGTGTATATTTATATGTATTAATATATGTAAGTATGTATGTATGCATGTATGTATGTTTGTATGTAAACTTCTGTCTATATATTATATAATTACTGTTACGATTTTAATTCAGGTTACGTAGATAATTGTGCATGATTTTGCACAAAACTGGATGCCAGATTAAAGAACAAAATTCTACCAAGGATTTCGTTGCGTATCGGTTCCAATTTGTGATAAACACAGCATAATGTAACAAAGAAAATGAATAAAAAAATGTAGAAACTGACAACTAGTAGAAAATATGGCAGCTAACATATAAACAATCTGGGCCGCGCAGAACAACTTATGATAAAGAATAAATGCGAGCTGACATTATGAAAATAAGTTTTTATATGCTCACGTCTGATGACCATCTCACTTACTCAAAACAATTTGTAGTTGAAATAGTTTATATCTTTAGGGCATCGTTTAGAAAAAGAAAAAAGCTCGAATTTGACTCACTAACAAATTTGTTCTAGTTTGCATCAGAATTTTGTTTAGAACCTGAATCCTTTTGACTGGAAATGATATGGAATCAACTATGATGGACTATAAATTTATCTAATTTATTGTTTGCTCTTGTTTTGTTTAGTCGTTCATATTAATAAATAATCTTATTTCACTAGGCAAAACTACATTTCTATATAACTTACTGCATACGTAATATATGATTTAACAGACACCAAACTTTTATACACAATTTATTAAGTGTAACAAGATTATAAAAGACTGAATATCAATTTACTTCAGTTTTATGTTTTTACAAGTCACTATATTGTGTGCGTTTTTTAATAATTTCTGCAGGTTTCCCCGTAAGTTTAGTTTACCAACATTTCCACTCAGCACTAATTTTGTAAGATCACTCGACAATCATATCTCACCGTGTAAGTGCAATACTACGGCTTAGTAGTTTCAGCTCTCATTTATCAATATGTGATTATTATTCTCCCTATGCTCATTTCATATTTAATTTTAGGTCAATGTTTGCCAGTCTAGCCCTGTAGCTTAATCATAATATCTGTCAAGTCACATTAGGTCACTTTTCATCAATCTATTCCCAAATCGCACACTTCTCATTTGTTAGGTATCTTTCAGCCACTTCTGGTCAGTTTTTCAAGGTATAAAATCCCATTGTTATTATGTCATATCATAAAAGTTTATCACCATAACCTAATTTCAACGGCTCTTATGATACTACATTAGTTTTGATTCTCAAACACCATAACTCAATTTACTGAAGCCGTTTAATGTGCGATAGCTTCTGTTTCTGGCCAATTACAAGAGCATTAAATTAAGTTTGATATACGGAAATACAATTAAACATACTTAATGTTGTGGTATGAAAGTTTCTGATGTATACTTCCATTTGGGCAGTATAGCAGCCATATGGAGCCTATTTCAACCATTTTCGTTTTTTTCAATATTTCTCCTTTTATTCAACATTGCTGAAACTAAGAATATCTTAACTCTAATAAATTCCATGTCTTTCGTTACTCTTATATATTATTCCCCAATTTATCTTCGAATGCAATCATCAATAGAACGTCAGTTAACATAATGCTATGTTAGAGTTTGGTTATCATGTCTAATATCGAGTTTATTGCTAGCTTGAAGCTTCACTGTCAGCAGACATGTTGAAATAATGTCTACTTTCTAGATAATCTTGTACCTACCAACTACATTCATACGTCAGTGTGCGCAGCATTGCTTCTCATGGAACTCATCACGAATTATAATTTGAGCTGTGGGTATTGCACATACATTGACTTGGTTCAGGGAAAGGTAAATGTACTATATAGAACTGCTTCGGTGGAACCATAGGAACAGGGAGCTTTCAGTGAGAGTATCTAAGTTTCAAGTTATTTAAGATAACTTTCTTAGATACATCAAATTCAAATTTATTTTAATATTCCATTTGGGTATTTATAAAGGTTAGAGTATCACTTTCAGTGTTATCATAATCTGTGTTTGCACTTCATTCAGTCACACACCGTGGCCACAAATAATTCACTATTAACGATAATATGCTTAAACAGCGACGATCTTTGGATGTTAGAAGATCAAGTAATATAGGATCCTCGTTCCTACTGTTCTTCAAGATGTGATTTGAAAAGAAAATATTTTTATGTAAATTTCTCATCAGAAAATTCAAATATTCTAATCTGCAGTTTGTTCAACATCTTAAAGTTAATTACTAAATAGTTTAAATAAAGTTAAATACTAAATAATAAATATACATAAATATCATACCGCATACTCATACTTGAAAACAAGAAGGCTTCTATCAAAGATAGAGAACTTGACAGCAAACTGAGAGAGAACACATGGCGTTATATAGATTCTAGGTGTTAGTTAGCATCACTTTTACAGTTATAATGGCAACATAGCTCTGAAGTCTGAGAGGAATATCCCTTAGGAATTAATTTATGATTTGTATGGTCTTTAGCTATAGTTTAGAAGGCCATAGAGGATTGTCGTTAACTGTTATTCCCAAGACAGGATATAATTGTCATATTCAACTATACAACACATCAAAATATTATTTTACTACAAACATATATCTTGTTATGATCTTCAGTAAACATTTATTACAACTATAACCAATAGAAAATTAAATAGTCTTCACACTCTCTGATTCTGAATCTCACCCCGACATTAGATATCCAGTTCATTCTGTGTATGTCACCACCCGCTAACTCGAGTTCAATAAACCGTGAATATTCACAGATTCCCTCTTCTTCTCTGCTGTATATGTGAAGATATTTGTTCTGCTAGAGAAGACATTGTTCACCAGTCAAATAAAGCAACATGAAAGCAAACTATAACAAGAGAAAATTCTTCATTCAAAGTTAATAGCGAATATATTCGAATATAATAAAAGCACACACACAAATAAGTGTATCTGGTATAAATATACATACATATACACGCATACAGAAGTATATATATATATATATATATATATATATATATATATATATATATACACATACACATATATATATACACACATATATATACACACATATATATACACACATCCACATACACGAAACGGATATTCAAGACGAGATAAGCGCAGGCACTACGTGAAACGTAATCAAACCTATGTGCATATGTGAGAGTAATTGCAAGTATGAATGAATGTATACACATATATACACACAACATACATATATATGTGTGTGTGTATTTATGTGTGTCCGTGAGAGGGTATATATGTCTGTGTCTGTCTATACGTATGTATGTATGTATGTATGTATGAATATATGTATGTATGTATTTATGTATGTATGTATGTATGTATGCATGCATGTATGTATGTATGTATGTATGTATGTATGTACTTCTTAATTGCTTTGAAACATGTGCAATAACTGAAAATAAATGGCTTTAACAATTCGTAGTAATGGAACATATTTTCACATTGAATACCTTACTAAATTAATTTCTAAATAGAATTCTTCGGTTAATAGATTTCAATGAATAATAATAATAATAATAATAATAATAATAATAATAATAATAATAATAATAATAATAATAATAATAATAATAATAATCATAATAATAATAATAATAATAATAATAATAATAATAATAACAACAACAACAACAACGACAATAATAATAATAATATTAATAATAATAAGACATTAATTATTATTAGTAATATTACTATTATGAAGATGTTTTTTTTATTATTGCGGTTATGATTAATTATTATTATTATTATATTTAGATTAAATATTCATAATAACAACGAAATTAATTATAACATATATAAACATAAAGATGAGGATGGAGACGATGATTGTGAAGATGCTGATGTTAACGATGATGTTGATTTCTTTTATTTGGCCCGGGGGTGGAATATGGGAAAAATGAATGACAATAATAATTTCAACATGGTTAATAACAGTATTAATGATATTGATAATAATAAATAGCAGTGATATTAGTATAAATGAAAATAAATATATAGAATGGAAATGAATAATAATTAAATCATTGAAAGGAAATGAGTATTTGTCAACAGCAGACATTTTTATTTGAAGAGGAAGCGGCACTATATTCCATAGAAATAACTTAGTAGAAGCAATCTAAAGCCATCATTGAACAATTCATTATTTATAGTTTCCCCTGCTTACCATAGCCATTTGCGTCTATTTCTGGGGGCTAAGGTATAGTTGTGAACACGTTTTTTTTCTCTCAATAGATGTTATAAATACAGAAGAAAAAGTCAGAGTATTTTTCTAAATATAATGTTAATTCGAGAAAGGAGTCTTTTTTTTTAAATTCTCGGGAGACTATCTAAACTTCTAATTCGGATTTAGTATCAAATGCTGCTAGGTATTTAGTTTATCTTTTCTCAAAGTGAAAATAATTGCAATAAATTTCAATCATATCATGGCGGTACTTAGTATTCCTATTTTCATTTTTGTTATCAGAATAACATAATTCAGGCTACTGGTCACATTACTTTATATTTGTATA
>NC_068990.1:38652664-38653696 GCF_001194135.2 Octopus bimaculoides | reverse complement strand
TGTGTGTGTGTGTGTGTGTGTGTGTGTGTGTGTGTGTGTGTGTATGTGTGTGTGTGTGTGTGTGTGTGTGTGTGTATGTGTGAGTGTGTGTTTGTGTGTGTACGTGCGTCTGATTGTGTGTATGGCGTGCGTTTGTCTATAGTATCTATATATGTATGTATGCACCAAAAAAAAATCTCTTTATAGTCGCCAACTCGCTTCAGATTCTGAACCACAATAGAGGTAACATATATATGAAACGTTCTGTATGTAAATGACTTGTGTAAACGCTTATATAAAAGCACACACACACACACACACACACACATAAACATACAGACGCGCGGGCTCACACACATACACACGCATACATGTACGAATATGCATATATGCATTTACATATTTACATATATTTCTACATAAACATTTATCGATACACACAGGCGCAGAGACATAGACACAAACATACACACACACATACAAATATTAAGCCTCAACAAAGGATAACATGTATGTGAGTATATTATAATCATACGCAGAAGAGGCCATAAACAAGACAATAGTTTCTCGACAGTCTATCATCTGAGATATATCATAAAATTTGAAATGAGTGCAACGAATATTTCCATGAAGCCACTTTGCCTCCTCTATTACACGGTTACCATCCTATCTTTAGTCAAGCTTTTATAATATTTTTTGAGCGCAGTGTGCACTTCCTACGGAGTAAACTCGCATGTGTACTTATGCTTGCAACTAAATAAAAGGCATATACGCACACCCAGACGTATATGCACGTATACATACACGCACAAATACCTGCGCACACACACACACATATATATGTATATATATTATAGATAAAGATATGAATGTGTGTGTGTGTGTGCATGTATATGTATATATATGTATATCTATAGAACGGGAGTCGCCCCTTTGAGCTGGGAAATGAATGGTATTCCTGATGTATGTCTTGTTGTGGTTACCCTCTCCCCCATAAGACGGGAAATAGACCTGGGTATATATATATATAATATATATATATATATATATATA
>NC_068990.1:38649080-38652377 GCF_001194135.2 Octopus bimaculoides | reverse complement strand
TATATATATATATATATGCGTATGTATATATATACCTGCACACTCGTATGTACGCATGTATACAATTGTTGCAAGCTTGTGCTGTATATGTGAGTTTATGCTTGTGCGTCTGTGTGCGTGTGCGAGTGTAAGCACATGTGTTATTCATTGCTCTGTACGTCTTCAACGAAAGAAAGTAAAGATGACATATACTCAAGTGAAAGTGTATATCTAACTTACTTGAGTGGCGTTATACTTGCAATTGTATATATATCTACTTTGTTTCTGTCTTATTTTCTTGGAAAGGCAATGCAGGAATATGGGGCGGTTCTGTTCTGACATTAAAAGTAGTATTTTTAATTGTCTGAATAGTGTATTATAAAAGAACACCAAATGGAAATTTTATTTGATTCTAAATGGATGGAAAATACAGAAAAAAAAAAAAAGATACAGAAACGGAAAATATAGCATAGCTATAATAGTAACGGCCTTTGCCGGAAACTTAAGCAAAAGACAATAAAAATAAAGTCATAATCTTGCATATAAAAGATTTGGCGCCAAAACCATTCGTTTTTATTCGGGCAGTGAATTTAATGAATTAGTTTCAAACCGTAGTCCGGCTTCTCACAGCTTTGAACTACAGGGTCATAGGAACCTTAGGAAATAATGTTGTTATTGACAAAAGAAGTTTTTTTAAAGAATTTCGTCTGGATGGTGTAGGCAAATGTCGTTGAGAGAGTGCTAATGCATGTATATATATGCATAAATGCATATACGTTATCATGTATGTAAATGTATGTATGAATATGATTGCATATGCATATATGTAATCATATATATATATTTATGTATGCGTACATATATATATATATATATATATATATATATATATATATATATATATATATATATATATGCGTGTGTATATAAAGAGAGTGAGAGCGAGAATGCCGGGTAGGAGAGAGAAAGACTGATAGCTAAATAATATGATATTTTATACGCTGCCACGCTAAAAAAGATTGCCAGATTGCAGCAGATAAACTACTGTTAGGATCTAAAGAAACTACGACTTTATTCTGTAGAGAGAAGACGTGAGAGATATGTAACAATTTACATGTGGAATATTTTGGCAAGGTTAGTACCTAACTTATATAAATGCCCGTACTGGATGCACTGCATATTAGCAGCGCTACCGTCTACTCTATCGTGAGGGCCAGATACTGCAGTATATACATATATACATATATACATATACATATATACATGTGTGTGTGTGTGTGTGTGTGTGTGTGTGTGTGTATGTGTGCGTGCGCGTGTGTATTTATATACATGTGCTTTCCAAAATGCAGGCGAACATCTTTCTCTATGTGATTGGCTTGAAAAATTGTTAAGGCATTACGATATTTACATTATTTACATTTAACGGATATTTGTCCTCATCTTGTTTGTTGTTAACACAACGTTTCGGCTGATGTACCCCCCCCCCAGCCTTCATCAGGTGTCTTGGGGAAATTTCGAACCTGATGAAGGCTGGAGGGTACATCAGCCGAAACGTTGTGTTAACAACAAACAAGATGAGGACAAATATCCGTCAAATGTAAATAATGTACATAATTCTTCGTCTATTAAATATAGAACTGTATCATTACGATATTTTCTTACTTTTCTTGATGTGAACCCAATGGTAGCCTACAAAATAAAGAAATTATATCCACCAATGTAGTTTTCACTCATTTTTATCGTTCGACGCTTGTACATATATACATACACACACACACACACACACACACATACATATATATATATATATATATATATATATATATATATATATATACACAAATATGGGATGGGCTTCTTTCATATATATATGTGTGTCTATGATTGTCATCCACAACCACTTGACAACCGCTGTTTGTGTGTTTATATACCCGCTACATAAAGGTTAGGCAAAAGAGACAGATTTCTGTGTGAGAAACACACACAGACACACACATATGGTGATTGCTCCATTTCCACAGATAATTGCCATGTGCTTGTGCTTTCTTGCGGTCAATGGCTCTTCTGACTCTCCAGCGAAGACCTTTAAGATGACCACCGAGTTCGTTGCAGATCTTCTTGGTTTCAAGCATAGGGGACAAAGAAAGTTTTAACTTTCTGCTTGCTTCTAGCTGGTATGATCTGCAGAGATTATCACTCCTCCATCATCATGGGATGGTAACTGAGGTTACCAATAAAGAGACATCTGTACCGTCATTGGATTATAGTCATAAACGCTTATAGATAGTGGTCACCACTCTATCTACCCCGAAAGGATTAAAGGCGAAGTCGACCTCGGCGGAATTTGAACTAAGAATATAGGAGTGGACGAAAATGCTGCTAATCATTTTACCAAGCACGCTAACAATTCTGCCAAGTCACCGCCTTAACAACAACACTACACTCTATTATTATTATTATTATTATTATCATTATTATTATTATTATTATCATTATTATTATTATTATTAATATTATTATTATTATTTTTAGAATAACATTAACAACAACAGCAACAACAACGACAACAACAACAACAACAACAACAACAACAGTAAAAAATGCTATAGCAATATGAGAAAAATAGCAACGATTATACTCATGTAAGTGATGATGATTATGAATATGATAATTCAAAGGTCTTTGCAAAACGCCTAATTGTTAAGCAATTAAGAACACATCCGACACGCGAAGGTAAACGCCATGATGCATATTTTAATCGTCTTTTTATTATTCTGGAATGATGTAATAAAATTGGATTTCAAAATTCCCACTGTGTTGGCGATGATATAACATGTATAATTTCATGTTTCCTTCCTTGTTTTGCTTCATCTACTCCCCTTTCATTGTCTGTTGTCACTCCTACTCTCTCTATCTCTCTCTGTTGCTCTCCCTCTTCTTCCTTTGTCTATGCCTCCCTTTGTGTACGTATGTATGTGTGTGCTTGGTGTGTGTATTATGTAATTGTTTGGTTTAATTCTTGCTGTTTTTTAAAAGTATTTTTGGCGTATTTATTTGTTATTTGCATGACAGCAGAAGGATTTGTATGACATCAGCAGAAAGAACTAATTCTCCCTATTTTTATTTTCTCCTTAAATCTTCATTTTACTTTTTATCGGTTTTCAATTATTTTTTTATTTCCCTTTCTCTAACCTTCTCTCTATCTCCATGTACACACACAGGCACGCACATATGTTTGTGTGTGCGCTGATATATATGTATATATATACATACATATACATATATATATATATATATATATATATATATATATATATA